>NC_058164.1:8582321-8679729 GCF_020080835.1 Cotesia glomerata
GGAATAAAATAATCGTGGAAATGACAGATATTGTCGAATGTTAAATTGACATGGCCAGATTTTGTTAGATTTGCAAAGAAAAACTGTCAAATTTTACATAAATAATAATATTGAAAATAACATAACCATAAGATGATCAGATTTACAGATAAAAACTGTCAAGAATTTACAGTAATAATATGTAAAAGTTAATTGGGGGAGCCTGGGGCACGACGGTCCCCTTAACGGTTTTGAAGGTTCAAGACGGTTTTTGCGGCTTTTAACTATCAGAATTCGTTTATTTTCAAATCGTCTGGAACTTCCGAATAAATCAGTCGAAATTTTGCGAAAAATCAAACAAAAATTTTTTTGTGGGGTACGTGGTCTTCTCCCCAAAAATCATATGAAAAGCAAATTTTATTTTTTTTTAAGCCAATGTCATCAAAATCTAGAATATTCTCACTCCCAGAAAACATGTCGTCGAGGAAAACTACGATTCTTAAAGTATCGCCAGAAGTCTTGAAGTATCGCTGAGAACAAAGAAAAAATCAAAATGAAGCAAAAAGACCTCAGTTAAAAAAAAAAAAATTAGATTAAAACAAAAAATTTGAAAAAATGCTTACATCTTTAAAAATGTCAATAGTTCACAAGATTCAAAGTTATTTCTTAATTATTGATATTTTTAAAGATGCACTGAGAAAAAAATTTTTGTCCAGAAAAAAATTTCTTGGCTGAAAATCGTTTAAGGTAGTACCTCCACGAAAGCATATATCAAAAGAAATTTATGGAATTTTTTTATCGAAAGATAAATATATTAATAATTCACCACCAAAATTTCAGATCAATTCACCGTACCGTTTTGAGTAATTAATTTACAAAATTGCATCTTTTATACGTAGAGGTATATAGAGATGGTAAAGTTAGTATGAAATCTTCCGTACCACTCAAGTGATGCAAATAGATTTCATACTAACTCTCTATACCCCTACGTGTCAAAGATGCAATTTTTGAAAATTAATTATTCAAAACGGTGCAGTGAATTGATCTGAAATTTTGGTGGTGAATTATTTGTATTTATCTTTCGATAAAAAAAATTCCATAAGTTTCTTGAAATATGCTTTTCGTGGAGGTACTACCTTGAGATGAATTTTAGTTTTTTGACAAAAAAATATCAATATTTATCATAATAAAATTTTTGCATTAATTTCGATAGATTTACAAACAAATAGGTTCACTTGAATTAAACAATAAATACTTCGATTAATTCGATCAATACTTGAGACAAGAAAATATATTCTTGAAAATTATCAAGAATATATATTCCTGTGACAAGAAAATTTTCTCAAGAGTAGTACTTTTGTCAGTGTGTAAGCTCGTCCCGATGTTACGCTCATTAAGAGCTTCCACTTGAGTACCCACATGCATTTTGATATATTTTTCATATATACATATATATAAATATACAAAATATATGAAAAATTGATGTGGGTACTCAAATGAAACGTCTTGATGAGTGTAACATCGGTATAAGTTTATATCTTTAAAACTGTCAATAGTTCATAAGATACAAGGTAATTTCTTAATTATGTATCTAGGGATAGAGCATTTTTGAATGCAGCCTACACAGAAAAAAAAATGTTCTTGAATCAAGTATATATTTTTGAAGAGCTCAATATTCTTGGCTTGAGTAGAAAAATTCTTGATTTAAGAAAATTTTTCTTGATTTAAGGAAACTTTACTTAATTCAAGAATTTTTCGTCTTGATTCAAGACAATTACCCTCTTCAAAATTATATTCTTGGTTCAAGAATTTTTCTCTTGAATCAAGTTAATTTTTTTTCTGTGTAAGTACTTATCATCATAAATTGACTATAGGTGAGAATGATATTAAATCATGAAAAGGCCCAACTCCAGGTCAAGACTTTTCCAACAATACCAAATTTAATCATAAAAACCCATTTTATCATATAAATACACTGGCCACAGAATTTTGCTTATTCTCTTAACAGTATAGATAAATCTAATATTCATTATTATAGTTATATGTATCTTAATGCTTTTTACTTTCTATGGTTTGCAGATTTGAACAATTATTTTATGTGACCTAATTTTTTTACCTAATTTTTTCAGTTAAAACTTTAATTTTTAAAATATTTTTTTGTTTATTGTTTACATTTCACGAAATGTGAAATTCTTACTCATAAATAACAAGTTCAATTTTTGTTTTAACATAAATTTAACTTTTTTTTTTTTAAAAGTGAATTTCACATTTTTTAATGTCATTATTACATTGAAAAACTGTAAAATTAACAGTTTTAGATTGACAGTTTTCACAATGTGAAAATAACATTTTTAACTTTTGTAAAATTGACATTTTTGGGTTGACAGCGGTAAATCTGTAAATTTGACAGTTTTTCTGTAATTTTGACAGAGTCTTTTTTCCGTGTAGGGTCAACCGTTTTCCTAATTTTTTTTTGGAGTTTTTTTTAGATTTCTCAAAATCTACTGGTTCGAGTCAGTCCAAATGGTGTTCATAATCTAAGTTTAGTCAATCCCTTTCGAATGGCGCCAACCACGATGAAATCGGTCGAGCCGTTCAAAAGTTATTAGAGGTTTACATACGGCCACACACACACACACACACACACACACACACACACACACACACACACACACACACACACACACCATCGCGGTAATAGTCAGGGAAGCTTCCTACGACCTCAAAACGTCGAGATCTGATGAAAACTCGATTTTCGAAAAACAGGGTAAAAACAATAACTTCCCGATTTTTTTAAATTTTCAATTTTCTTAGCGGGAAGTTAAAAATTTACTTGAATCAAGTAAATAATTTTGAAGAAGTTAATTTTCTTGATTTGAGTCGAAAAATTCTTTAACTAAGAAATTTTTTTTGGTTTAAGTAAATTAAGTAAATTTTACTTGATTCAAGACAATTAAACTTTTTTTAAATTATTTTCTTGGTTCAAGAATTTTTCATTTGATTCAAGTTAATTTTTTTTTCTGTGCAGATATCTGTTTTTATAATGAATGTTTATATTCTTTTTTTATTAATGATCTATCAATAATTGCAGACATTAATTGATAAATATTAACCCACATTTTGATAACTGTGCAAAGACATATTTTCTTAACGTTTAACAATTTGTAAACAAACAGCTACTCTTTACACAACAATTATCAACATAAAATAAAAAATGAGAGAAGTGAGGGCGCCACTATTACTTTTGCTACGCTATAATAGCATGGGGTATTAGTCCCAAGATTAAACTTGATATTTCTGGGGGATTATACCAGTTTCCTTATAGTAAAAATACGTATTTTTACTGTAAGAATACTCGTTTAATAATATTTTGTATTCTAGTAGGAAAAATGCTTTGTTTTTCAATGTGAAATAAAATTTAGATTGTAAATAATTTCAAAACTTTATTTTGAATATTAAGCTCAAACTAGTTTAACTTTAGCTAAGCAAGAATTTTTGTAATAGTATTTCAATTTTTTTAAATAAGCTCAAAAAACTATAAAACCAATAGACATCAAATCAATTTCATAAAATGTATTGTTTTTCAGTAAATATTTTAAGTTAATAATATTTCGTCAATATTTTGTTTCAATTATATTTCGTCAATATTTTGTTTCAATTATATTGTGTTGATTGACTAATTTGATATCTGTTAAGTTTCGTAGAATCTTAATTACGATTTTAGGGATATCAATATACAAAACTAAAAATCATTTTTATTTTTCAAGATCAATTGATGAAGCAGTTCAATTATATTGACAGCATTTGTCCTTGAAATTGAAAAATTATAATTAAAAAAATAAAATACAGCTAAGACAATATTAAAAAAAAAATTGCATTTGTAAATTTTTTATGTGAAATTGAAAAAAAATTTTTCTTTATATTTTTTTCAGAATTCCTAGTCACTAAGCGACTCGGACAAAAATGGCAGATCGACCGCGAAGAAATCGGTACCTCAGCATCAGCATACTTCATGTCATCACAATGATGTGCCAAGGTTAGAATTTTTTAATTTTATTTTCCTTCAGAAAAATAATTGCTAATTTTTAACTTACTAAAATAGACTTATATTATTGAATTATATGAAAAATTAAAGAAGCACCTGCTTGGACGTTACACAACTGAAAAATAATAAAATATTTAGTTAGTTCGATACCACCAAAATATTTTCATTGCAGTCATATTTTTCATGACGTTGTCAAGATGAAGTATTCATAGAATAAACCATTAAATATGTAGATATTAACTGACTGGGAAGCTTTTGCTCAGCTGTAGAAAGAGGATTTTATTGATTTATATTCCTTAATTAAATAACTGAAAACCACTACAAAACTAATTTTATCCATAGCACATGTATGAAATTTTGTCTAAATGATTAAATTCCTCAATATTATTCAACAGAATATATATAATTAATTGTATGCATTTGTTGTTGGAACTCAATCATATATTTATTTGTTCATTATTTTAATACATGCAGATAGAAGAATTAATTAATTGTTGATAAATTAATTTATTCAGAAATAATTTTTTAATTTATTAATTACAACCAATTATTATTTACATTTTAATGAATATTTCACGGAACGAAAATTTTATTTACTAACATTTAAAAAATTTTCATAAATATCAAGGGTGTAAATAAACATTTGTGAACAGTTAAAAAATATTTGTCAACAATTTACTGAGTAATTTGAGTAAAAGGGTCAACAGATGCAAATCTAATATTACGACCAAAATAAAATACGCTAAAGTTAAAAATTAATTTTTAAATATCACAGTTGGAAAATATTTATCAATGATTACCAAATATTTACTATCAGAAAATAGATATTTAGTAGGTGTTAATATATTGTTTTCAATAAAAGGTTTATTAACTATTAATAAACATTTTTTAACGTGTAACAAATCTTATTTAAAAAATGATTCACTAACTATTAAAAATTAGTTATAATAAAATTTATTTAATAAAAATAAATAAAGCTTATCAAATATTAACATATTTTAGAAATCAAAGATCTTTTCCGCGGAATTTCAGAATCCGTATGCTAAAAATTCACTTTAGCCTGAAAGTGTTGCAAATTGATATTAAAAAGAGTAAAAAGCGTCGGTATATATATATATACAACATAAAATATTTATCTTGCACATCGAAATGCATATGATGTAACGTCAACTTGAGTAGGATATAGTATCGCCTGAGTGGGAGAAAGGCAAAATCTTACCTCAATCTAAAGATTATAGTATGAAAATCCAGGAGCAGTGGCAGTTCTCAGTGACATGCTATCACAGGTGTCAGCTGCAGCAAAAGCTTCTCACCCGAACGAGTGGGTCGCTATATCGGCGGCTGCTACTACGGGCTAAAGAACTGCTTCAAACGATTTTGCGACTCGAGAAGACCTATATGAGTATAACATTTCTCAATCCATTAGTACAGATGATACTATCTCTTATCTGCTATCATCCGTCTAGAAAAATTTTCATTTTTTATTTATTCAACTCTATTTATTTATTTATTTAGTTTTCATTTTAGGGGAGAATCGATGTTCACTATTATATCTCGTGCAAATAATATTAATATATATTTATATACGTTAAAACTATAACGAAACCGTGAGAGAGAACGTCGTGGATGGCAGGTGTACTATTTCGCATACTCAGAGCTTTCAAGCTTTAATTTAAATACATATTAATCGTTGGTGCGCAGCATTGAGTTTGTTGACGTCTGCTATCAACTAACCAATCAACGCTTGTCGCTCCATAGAATGTGTATATAAATATCTATTTATATGGTCATATATGTGTTTTGTGAATCGAAGCAAGTTTGTTAAAAATTGAGTTGTTTTACTTTCCCGTTTCCGTGATGTGATGTGAAATAAATTTTAATTCTGTCAGGTTTACCTCGGTATTATTTTAAACAATGCAAAATTGTGAAATTCATTCGGCCGATGATTTATTAAACATTCAGTAACTATGGTTGTTACTCGGTTTCGAATAATTAAATAATTTTTTATGGATAAAATACATTAATTGAAAATTTTATTTCAATTTTTTGAGTAATTCTGTTGATTTATTGGAAATTATTTTTTCATGATAAAATTTCAATTAAAAATAATAATATTACAAATTATTATTCCCAGCAGCCGATGTTATAATTTTATTTAAATGGAATAAAAATACAATCATTTTTAATTTCATTACTCGCATCACCTTATACAACATTTTATATCAATTGATTCTTATTGTGAATTGATAAAATTCACCAATTAGTTTTTTAGTTATAATTTTGTGAAGTTTAATTGAATTGAAAGGGATTGATTTACGCTGTATTTTTTTTTATTTTTATATTTTATAGCCGTAATATTTATAATCGATGCTCGAAACATAAAAGTATCGGAGGAAAAATTTTAAGAATTAATGAGTCGAGATTAACAGTGTTGGAGGGAAAAAAGTTTTTTGAGTTTGAATGATGTAAACTTTAGTCGATAATTTTTTTTCAACAACATACATATAATAGAAATTTTTAGATATTAATTTGTGTTATAAGTTAGATATAGTAAAAATATTAAATTAAATAATTTTTTATTTTGTTTGTCATAAATAATTTCAATGAAATGTGAATATTCAGACGACAGTAAAAGTGGTAGACATTTACCTAAAATAAATTTATTTTTAAGCAAACAAATTTTCTTTTGATCGGAATAAAAACTTCTAAAAATGCACATTAAAAAATTGATTTGTGTATTTTAGTATAATTTTTTTTCTTTAAAAATTTTAACTAATTTTTTATAAACACAAAAATTACCGAGTCATAAACTTGAAAATTTTTTCAAAATTAATAGTTCAGAAAATTTTGAATCATTTTAATTCTTTTGATTCGTACAATAAAAATTATATTTAAAATTTTTTATATAATATTACTATTATTAAAAATATTATACTTTTATTAACTATTTAAAAGTAACAATAATATTAAATAAGAAGAATTTGGTATCTTAAGGGGAATAAGATTTGGGTTCGATTCTTGCGGCCATGGCTACGTTCCGATCCTCATATCTATTAATAATTATTAATTTATTTGAAAATGAACTGAATTGCTAATCAAACATTAATCCATAAATAAAGAAATTTTAAAGTTGGTAGCCATCTAATACCTAAAAATTCTTTTCGTATCTTACAACTTATTTACATTTGCACAAAAACTAACATAATTACAAAGAATAAACTTTATCATTTAAAATTTAACATCATTACAATGAATTTAAAAAAGCGGAATAATCTCACTTAAACATATTGCTGCTTAAAAAATTTTCAAACCTTTTTGACCCTTTTCACCCACTAAATTTAAATAAAAATAAAATAAATTTATTAAGTTTATATTTTTTAAAAAATTTTTAATTCGTTCAGCTCCTTTTTTCCGTTAAATATTAAGAGATTAGCAAAAGCTTACCAGGTAACATAATCCCTGATAATATGTTAATTTATTATTACAACAAGAAGTTACTTATGAGCTTATAGTAAAAAGTTATTTTAACGGAAATCTTGTAAAAGTTTTCCGTTATAATTAAAAGAGACATGACTGATATGATTCAAGCTAACAAACTTCTCTCATGATGTAGCGGTGTTATATACGCACCCCCTGGTCTCTCCCACCTTTAGCTTTTTCTTTCGTTCATCACATATTTTTTATCCGTTAGAGTAGAGGGCGCATCGCGAATGTACTCGCGTACCGGCGTAAATGCAAAAACATATTTAAGATCTTATCTCTCAGAAGGTTGGGGTATATTCAAAGTTAAGACATTAAATGTACATTAGTGCCCGTTACTCCGCAAGCTCGAGCTCTTTTCTACTTTCCATTCTCTCCTATAACTCCTGTTTCCTCTTATTTTTCTTCTTCTTCTTCTTCGGTACCGTATACTCCGGAATAGCTACACAACCTTTTCTTCCGTACGATACTATATGTATACATTGGCCAATACAATACAACACAACAGAACACAACTCACCTCAAGCTCATTTCACATAATGAGAAAGTTTTACCACGAAAAAAGATATATGTATCTTGATTACAATAAATATTATGCTTTATTTAAGTAGAAAAAGCACGCAAATTTTATCACATTTTTCACAACTTTTATCATTTTTTAATTTTTTTTTGTTTTTTCGAAAAATTATTACTAATAATAAATAATAAAAACAAATTTCCAAAAGTTTTATAAAAAATTTCATGATGAAATTCATTTCGTGATGAATTAATTTTGTTTACTCGTTAGATTAAGATATTATTTTGTTTTAAATTTAAATAAAAGTAAGTTGGTAGAATTATATTATTACTATCCGTTTTCGTCCGCTTTGCTGGGCGAATTATAGGTTAAGAATAATTTAGATTTGTTTTCGTAAAATATAATATTTTAAACAACTTACCATATAGGTTAGATATGACTTTTTCTAATCCCCAATTAATTAATAGTTCTTAATTAATATTATTTATACAAACACTATTATGTATGCAAATAAACTATTTTTTGAAACGTCGCTGTAGCTTTAAGTTGTAATCAAAACAATGAACATTTAGTAATAATGGCGGTCACTTTTGGCGCGCTTCAAATGACGTCATGAGAGCAGTAGTTGAGAGTTTTAATACGAAAGATATCATTGTTTTCGATAAATTTAGCATCTTTACCACAAATAAATGATATATTTCTTACGAATAATAAAATAATTCGAGTCAACTGTTATATTTACTTGTACCAAATCTATATAGTTTGTAACGCGGGTGGTTAGCCCGGTCCAATTAGTCACCCCTTTCCTCTTTTGAAAAGAGCGCCACTGGGATTTTATACACGGTGTCCCAGAAACCGGGGTAGCATGAGAAGGAAAAGATCGGGTAGTGAGAAGCTTGAGAGAGAGGGCTGTAAATTAATGCTGAGAAACAATTATTAACAGTAACAAAATTATTTATTCAATATAAACAATTAAAATTAACAAATTTTCTTAACAATATTACCCTTAAAATTAACCTAACAATTACCTAATTGTGAGAACCTCTCACCTACACAGGCACTCGCCAAAATCTTACAAATTAAATATCATCTAACTCTTTTTAATCATAGACCATTACGCATCTAAACTCCTTACTTAATCATAGACCATTACGCATCTATACTAAATGAACTCATTATTAACTATGCCAACCTGACAATATTTAACAAAAGTTTATTTCAACTACCAGAACTAATTTCACATAAAACAACCTCGTCTACCTGACGGAATACCATATAATCTTACTAAATTCCATATAAAATCATCCACCGGACGTTAACTTCATTTCTCAAAATTTTTTAATTATTCATACATCTTAATTACCAATAAAACTATATCCCAAAACTTCGTATTCTCCAAATTTACCAAAATTACGCCCAACAATTTCTTAATACAAAATTCCGACCTTCAATTTTAATTCATTAAATTTATTAATCCATCTTACTTAACTAAATTCATTTTCAACTTAACTAAATTTTCAACTAAAATTATCAATCAATTTATTCTACTAAACTCACTAATTTATTTTATTTCTCAATCTCCACTAATAATCTTTACAAAATCCACTAAATAATTTTATTGACAAAGTTCATTACTCATCTTCTAAATTTACTAGATTTATCAATTCTTCTTAGCTAATTTCTCTAATCAATTATTCTTAAATTCAATAAATTTCTTAATAAATTCATTCGCTAAATTAACTACTTTAATTTCCTAAAAAAAATTCTAAATATCAACTGTTATAATCCTAAGCGTCTTAACAAAATTCTCAGCCATAGAACTCTCTAGAATGACCTTCACTAACTTAGTTGCACAGTTTCATTTATTATTCAGATTTTGTTTTGCAAACTCTTAACTAACTTTAATTTATTATAGCCAAAAGGCCTATGATAAATTACTAATAAATTTACTACCCATAATTTAATAAATAGTCAATTAAATTTAATGTTCAATCTAAGTGTTCAGCGACAAAACTAACTAAATGATCTTGACAAATAAATTACTTAAATAAAACCAACTAATGTAAAATGGCTACTCGAGACAGTACAGTAAATCTTTTCAAAGTTTCATTTTAATTATTTCGGCCTCTTAATTAAATTAAATATCAAATTTAGCCTAAAATAATCGAAAATACCTGGAGACTCAATTATTGTTATTGTCCAACGACGACTGCTGTTCCAGTCCAACTTGGCGGGATCATCTTCTTGGCGTATCGTCGTCTCGAACTAGGCTGCTGGCCTCCGGTCAGAGTTTGTCCAATCGCAATTGACACAGAAAAATTCCTCCGTCATTGCTCTCTATTCCCGATGTGACATCGGCGATGTCCAAAACTGCACTGTACTGATTTAAACTGGCTTAAAACAAGGATTACTTATCTAAAAGGCAAAAGGCCACTGGCTTCCAGAAGGGAAAAAGCCTCGATGTTTTTCTTACCAGCTCTTTTATAACCCCGAACTCAGGCTCTCGAATTTTCTTATTGTTCCGCCCCGCTTCAATTTTCGGGGACAGTAGTGGGGACCTGTGATTTTCACGCCTGGTGACATGTCGAAACTCTTGTCAAAAATCGAAAGGTAAGAGAAAGCCCTTACCTACCGTGCGTCAATTATAGGGTCGATAATGACCCCGGGAAGTTCGATTTTCCCTGTTACAACACGGAAAAAACAATAACCTACTGTACATCCTCGTATAGTATACTCCATGGTATTTGTAGTGAAAAAAAATTTCAGACTATAGTCAATATTCTTCAAAGTATACTAAATTATTTTTGGACTGTACTTAGTGAAGTCTCCGATTTAATCGATTAATTTTTCTGGTTATATCGCGTAAAACTTCACGGGATATAATCTGAAAAATTATTTCGTGTAAATTAAATTATACTCTGTTGAAATTTGGATTATGCCCACGGTGACTCGCCAATTTTTTTTCTAGCGCCTGCGCACTTAGCATTATCATATCTATTATGTATTTTAAATATTAGGTTAGTCAAATATTGTTTTAAATAATTATTACATACATCAAAAACATTTAAGAGCGGTTGATAGTTGATTTTCAAACGAGTTTTGTTCATGAGTTGTCATAAAAAAATATTTAAAAAAAACGACTCAAATAAATTGATTTATTTGTCACAAATATTTCTTTTTTTTCTATGAATGAATAAATGAAGTTTTTGTGTGGCTGAATAATTTTGATATTTTATTTACTATTTCATTAATAACCGCAGTGAAAAGTTGAATTATTTTACGTAAAATCAAAGCTATGTATACTTGTGTAAATAAAAGCTTTCGTTTGGCAAGGCAAAGTTGATTGCAAGGTATTAATTGAACATGTAGATCTAGATCATATAGAGTTACAGCGAAACAGCATCAAACCGCAAATATTAGTGACCGCTTGTCAGTGAATGGGCTCAGGCTCAGGTTGCTGTGGTGAGCATGTCTTACTCAGTAGACTGACGTCGGCTCGGTGTAATTAGCATAATTTACCTAATTGTTTATTCATCAAATGATAGTAGAAATTTTGATTAAAAATGTTCATGAAAATTGGCCATATCTATTTGATATAAGTATATTAGGCCATATCAGGATATATCTGACTAGATATGATATAATACGTCCATCTATAATTTTTTATATTTATAAATATTTAAGAAAATAAAATTTCACAGCTGTTATTAATGTCAAGAATTGTAAATTTAATTATACGGTTAGTAGATACTTTAATTTATATTATTTATTTAATAACCTAAGGAGTGTTTGTTTCTATCGAGTTAAATTGAAAAAATTGAATTCGGCAGCCGAAATGGAAGTAGTTTTCCTACTGAAATAAAATTACAACACTGATAATACAAATACTTCAATCACATTGATAGAATCCCTTTTCCCTAAGTTACGAAAAACGAATGCAATAGTAAAATTTTATTAAATACCGACAGACGAATAGGTTATTTTCAGTCTAAGAGAAAAAAATGATATGAAAATTAAAGCTCGTTTAATGGGCTTTAAAGTGAAATTTACGAAAATTCGATTAGTTATTTCATTTAAAAGTTATCCGCGAAAGAAACTGCCAAAATGTGAATTTTTATGATTTTGAAAATTTTGAAACCTTGTAATTTCTGAACTAATTGACCGATTAAGCTCATCTTTGAACTTGACCTTGGTATTCGTCTTAAGATTAAGTATGTGAGTTTGAAAAAGATCCATTATGAATTGGAGACGCTATCGTCCGGAAAAGCCGCGTTATATATATAAACTTTTGAATCATATGTATTTTCTGAACCAGCTCGGCAAACTGAGTCAGGAAATAGCAAAATTTTTCGAAAGTTTCGCCATGAGGACAAATGCAATAGTGAGATTTCTACGAAATCTACTAAAAACTCTATAATAACTATTAGATGATTATTTTTATAACTTAATTCTCTCCGTGCAGGTCGGAAAATCTCCGAGCGAGGGCACGTGATCTATAAATCGTCTCTTTACAAGAAAGTTAAATTTTAAAATAAAAATAATTTATTTACTTCGCAAAAAGCTTAGTAAATATTGATTAATCTTTTAATAAATTATGAAACAAATTTTTGTTTAATACGTGTTTATTGATGTACACATTTCTTAAAAAATTATAATCCATTTTTTGATATAGCAGCAAAAAAGATAAATATATTTTAAAGTTGAACCTAATTTTTTCATTTAATGAGTCCGATATTTTAGTGCATAATTTAAAACTTTATAAATTTATCATCAAACTCAAACCAATTTTTTAAAAACTATAGTAGCGTAAAAATAATACGTCTTTCTTCAACTACGGATCAATCCCTAAGGTCGTTAACGGAACTTTTCATCCCCAACTAATTATAATAATAAAAAAAAAAAAGAAAAATTGTAAAATCGCAAAACTTGAGAACAGAACAAAAATAAAAGTGAGATTCAATTTTAACCAGCTTAGTTATTTAAACTATTATCCCTCGAAACAAACCAAAAGTCGGTGTGACTTAAATATTTAAACAAATTATATTAAGACACCTTGGATGAATAAAACAATGAAAAGTTAAATTTTGGTGAGACAATAAATAAAGTTAATTCAAATATTTAATCTAATTAGATGATGAGTTAGTGACACAAGAGTGTCTTTTTGGTTTACGTCATCTGCACCTTTATAGTACACCTACAACTCCACCTACACACATAGAGGACAGTATATTCAAGATAATTGCATTTTATTCGTTGTATCCCAGAGTATGAAGCACGAACAGAAGGGATTGATTTATAGCGTGCCGTCTGGTTGCACGCGCGTGAACTACATAGCTTCTCTCTTGTCTTTACTTCTGGTTCATACTATCCTCTCTCCTCTCTCTTATTTACTATATAATAGTAATGCTACTACTATTCTGTACCCTCACTCTGGTTATATTGCGTTAACGCGAAACGCCACTCGGTCCACCCTCGCTCTACTCCGTGCTTGCTCTCGTTTACTGGCCACGATCGGCTTTCCTACAAAATAATGAAATATCGTTTGCCCTGTCGACCTTTTCTTTTGACCTCAACGTTCATTTTCACATAAAGATAAACGTTTTCAGAATATTACACCCCGCCTAAAAATAAATAAAAACTAAACCTACTAAAATAAATAAAAATTACACTATAATCCTCCCTACGTGATTTTTTTTTATTAGTAATATTTGCTGGTAAATTAGCTGAACGAGGAAAACTAACAAGAAATTAACTTCGTTTGGTATCAGTGTCATTTTTTCATTATCTTACTTCGAAGTTATTTAGCTGACAAATACAATATTATTATTAATGTGATCCAGTCGAATAAAATTTGGAAATCGATTGAGCCTGCAGGCTGTTTCTGAAACTTACTGGTATTTACGATTTAGAAAAGGCTCGAAAATTTATCAATTAGTTGATTGTTGAACTGGAAAATCTGAGAGTTGTTTCAGTTAAAAAATTAGTTATTATAAGAATGTATTTTTTGTACATATTGTACATAGCGTTCCTAAAGTTAAAGAGGCGTATGAAAAAATTTTTTTTGTTTCATTGAACTCAGAAGTATTACGAATCGGGAAATTTACTGAAAAAATATTATTTTTGTTTTCTAAATTTCCGCTGCAGAAATTAAAAGTTTTGAATTGCTAGGTACTAAAATTGAAAAGTTTCTTCAATAGATTCTTGGGACGGGAAACCCTCAAGATTTGATAAAAGCTTGATTTTTTAAAATCTCACTGAATTTAATAATTTCTCGAATTTTTGAAAATTTTCCATTTTCATACTCAGAAGTTCAATTTCTGAACTGGAAAGCTAGAAAATGAAAACAAAATTTTTTTCAGGAAATTTCGACATGTTTCACACCCTTGAGTTGATTGGAGCAAGAAGTTTTTTTTTAATACACTCTTTTGACTTCAAGAACGCGAAATATTTTCTATATTTTAACATGCTTGGAGATTCATTATCTGCTTTTATAACAAGGATAAAAAATACGATATTAATTAATTAATTCGTGTGCAACATCACCATTATCTATATTTCTCTTGTATGTTTAAATTCAAATTTTACTTAAATATATTTTTCACCATATCAGGCCATATCTAAAAATTTTTTCACGGTTATATCTCAAAGTCTTTAACAAAAATTCAAAAGCTCATTTAACATTAAACTCTCCTACTTTCATGATTATAATTATAATTACTATGTAATACGTGAATCATGTAGTTTATACCCGTAATAGTATAGATAATGAGTAATTATGAAGTAATTAGGCGAGTTCTTTGATGTATCTTTAAATGGTATGGCACGAAACATTAATCGTCGTACAGGAGCTGACTGATCGTCTCTTATTTTTTATTAAATCCATGAGTGTATGCATGTATATAATTCGACTGTCTACAGAAGAGATGAATTACTAAGTAAATAAGCTGGATGGTTATTCCATATAAGTGTATATAAGTATATGTAAGTGTGTGCACTCGAGAAAGAGTACCAACACACCTAAGGACCCTTGAATTTGTATATAGGAAGGGAAATCTTGAAGAGGTATATAGCAGGCAATATCTTCGTCTTATAACTCTTTACCAGTGGAGTCAGATGCATTTTCACTGTTTCGTAAACTATTCGAGGGTATAGTAGCTTTTCTCCTCTTTCCTTTTTTCTCTTTGTCTTAAGCTGTAGCTCGCGGCTCCAGAACAAGATATTATGAAATCCACGCAGCTTGTACGCGTCAATGCTCCCGCGTTTTGTTCTAAACATCCCTTTATTGTTACTTTTTTTTTTTTAACTTTTTCGCTTCTCCGATAGGTAAATACCCGCAAGCACAAAGCATGAGTATGGGTATTACATTACGCGGACTTATCTGCCGCTTCTTTGAGACGCATAAAAGCGGCGAAGGTATATACGAGGTAGAAAGGGGCGGCGGAATGGATAAGAGTGGGTATTGAAAAGTTGTCATAACTCTCGTCGTTCGTTCACTTCATATATCTCAGACGATTTTCTGATTTTAAGGGGTGTGACATATGTCAAATACAGATGTTGCTATTACCGCAAGCTGTAGCAGCCATTCAACGGATTAAAATATTCCTTTGAAATTTTAGTTTTGCATGTAGTTTTAAATTTGTATTTCCGAGTTTTACCATCAGCTGTAAACTCCGGACAATATTTTTTTTTTTATATTTTTAAGGTAGTAAGTACCCTCGCCAGAGTCGTTTTTTTAGGATTTTTTTTTAATTTTGGCACATTAATATTCATATAATTCTGCGTCGATTGGCGCAATTTGAAAATTTTTGACCATCTAATTTCAGAGATATTTATTTTCAAAGTTTGAGTTTTGAACGCTCTTATACATTGCGGTATACGGGATATCGAAAAGTTTATATCTACAAACATTTTTATATCTCAGAAAATTTTCTTAGGATTCTTTTAAAAAACTAGAGTAACGTTAACTAACAACTAAACAATTTTTTAAAAATAATTTCATTGATAATTACCACACAGTTTCAGAGATATTTATTAATGAGTAATGAAAAATTTACCAGACTTTAGCCTAGGAAAGGATACGTTAATAAAGCTGTGGCAACAACGCAAGTTTTGTGAGCCGCGAAAAAAGTATGAGTCGCGCATGCGCTGAAAAATTTGAAAAGTTTAATTTACATTAGGTGTAACATTATAGTTATTAATTTTATTTATTTAAAAAAAAATAACAATGATTATTTTATGAAATTAAGTATTTTTCTATATTTATAAAAATTAAAAAAGTTAACAATTTTAATATAATAATCTTTCATAAGTTATAAAAATAATAGTCAGATGAAATAATAAAAAAAAAAACTAAAATTTAAAATCAATTAGTACATCAACATAAAAAATTTAATTATTGATTAATTTTTCTGAAAAAACAAAACAATATTGTCAATTATTTTTTTTCTATTTGTTATTTGCATATTTGTTAGAGATTTTTGTCGTTTTTCAAGGACTTTTTTTAATGGATCCTCCTTTATAAGTCAATTTTTCAGACATTGTAATTATATTTCCGCTTAATTATAAATTATTTCGTATATTTCCGCTTAATTAGTAATTATATTTCCGTTTAATTATAAATAAATAAACGCATGCATCAATACAGAGGTTAGTCTACAGCTAGTCCAAAACACTACAGTATAACCACTAGACTGTTTCAAAAAAATCGACAATTTTTTTTTCTCTTATTAATATTGAAAATATTGTTCGAAATGACGAAAAAAAAATCCTGTAAAAATTAGAGCTCTTAATATTAATATTAAGAGGTGCCGAGTCGAAAATTTCAATTTCCCATTTGATTAACGTGAGAAAATTTTTTTTTCTTACTTTGGAATTTTGTAACTCTTTAACAAGTCATCGGACAAGTTGAGTCAGAACATATTTTTGTAGAGAATTGAACTCTCTATAAAAAAGCTCTCTTATAATTTTTCGATAAACCGATGCGTTTCGAAGATATTCAACTTTAAAATATAGTTTATAATATTTTCTCATTTTTTTCCAATTTTTTGACGAAACTATCAAGTTTATCAAAAAATTTTGTCAAATTTCTAATACCAACGTATCTAAATTTGTCAATAAATTCAAATTATTTTTTTTTCAGCTAATAATTATTTTTATTTAATTTTTTAACTTCCCGCTAAGAAAATTAAAAATTTTCAAAAATCGGGAAGTTATTGGTTTCACCCCGTTTTTAAAAAATCGAGCTTTCAACGGATCTTGACGTTTAGGGGTCCTAGGAAGCTTCCCTGACTATCCCCCGCGAGGGGTGTCACTGTGGGGGTGTGTGTGTGTGTGTGTGTGTGTGTGTGTGGGGGTGTGTGTGTGTGTGTGTGTGTGTGTGTGTGTGTGTGTGCGGCCGTATGTAAACCTCTCATAACTTTTGAACGGCTCGACCGATTTCATCGCGGTTGATGCCATTCGAAAGGGCTTGACCAAACTTAGATTTTGAATACACTTTGGACCGATTTGGACCTGTAGATTTTGATAAATCTTAAAAAAACTACAAAAAAATTTTTTTTTTAAATGTGGTTTTTTCGGAATAACTTTTTAACAGCTGTGCCGATTAATTTCAAAAACTAATCAGCTCTTAACATCAAAAAACCACGTCAGCTCAAAATGACACGAAAATTATATTTTTGAGCTCGAAGAGCTCAAAAACGTAGTAAGTGCAATTTTGAGCGCTTAAGTATGAAATTAGCGGAAAATTGCAGGAATGGCCCTTACACGGAGAAAAAAATTTTGCTATAGGAACTCTATAGTAGTTAGTTAGTTGTAAAAAGTTCCAGTAGGTTAACGTTTTCTTATGGTAACAATACCGTTTGGCTCCTGCAACTCTACATCGTTGAGCTCTGAGAGCTAAACGTTATTTACCTCTCACAACTCTACAGGATCGTTCTGAGACAATAACAAATTTTTGGCAGTCTGATTAATAATTTTTTTTACGATTTAGCATTGATAATTTAATAAATAAATGCGACAGAACGAATTTATATTGCCAACAATAATTGTATATGACAAATAAGAATAGTATTATAATAGAAATAAAATAATAATAGAACTTATATTACAAATAAAAATTATTTGTAAAATAAAAATATGGTCGTCACAAAATTATCTTATTTTCTTGATTATATTAATAAATATTGGACATAAAATCACTACCGTATATGCACAAGAAAAGATAAATAAACGAAAACAAATTTTATTTTGTGTTAAATGGGGTCTTTTGAATGTATTCCGATAACTTATTACTTATCACAACATATTCAACTAATAAATTTAATTAACAGTCACTGCAAATGAATCTTGAAAAACCACAAATACAAAACTGTTCTAATGAAATTCAATTTGACAAAAAAAAAAAAACTATTTCCTTAAATAAATAAACTGGAAACTTAATTGTCCTCATATATTTTTAATAATATGGATGAGTAACAAAATAATTATGTTTGTCATTTTAGAAGGTTATGAAATATGTCAGCACACTCCACTACTGCGCAACGTAGGGCGCTCCCAACTATGCCGTTTGGCTCTGAGAACAATACCGTAGAGCTCTGAGAGCTCAACAACATTGAGTTATCAGAACTAAATAACATTATGTTACTGTAGCTCTACAACGAACAGCAAACTGTGTATAGTTGTGGTAACTCTACAGTTAGGTTACCAGAACGAAATTTTTTTTTCCGTGTAGGGTCATCCGTTTTTCTAATTTTTTTTTCTTAACTTTGTGACATTAGAGTAGTTTTAATATAATTCTGAAATATTTTCCTGGACTTTTAAAAGAAAAATTTTCTTTTGGTACAACTCTTAAAACAACTGATGACAGTTCCAAAAATTCTCTACAGTCACTCCTTGGATGATAATTTTGCAAAGAAGTTAAAATTCAAAATATTGATTAATAAATTGTTATTTTAAACTCGTCGAAAAGAAAAGAAATGATGAATGAAATTGAACCAAAATACAAATAAATTTTGAACCGATAAAGAGAAAAGTAAAAAATATCCATATTTTAAAATTCTTTTTCTATCATTTTAAAGTCAATAAATTATTCAATCAGCAACTAACATAAAATATTTGTGAAAAACTTGAATTAATACATATTTTCTTCATCTACTTCCAACAGTTCTTCATATGTTAGAGGTTTTTGTGAAAAATTATTAATAAATCCACGCCGACCTGATGATTTCTGAGCTAACAATAATTCATTTTCCTCTTCACTTAAGGTTTTGGCTGCTATCTTGTGAGCAATATTAAATAACTCATTCAACTTATTCTTATAAACAGTTTCATTTTTAATTTGCGTGGATGATTGTTTTCGTTTACAACTACGCTGCAACTTTTCCATTTTTCGAAAATTCTCAATAACTTATTGATGGCATTTAGAGTTTAAGAAGTAGGAATTTGGGCCTTTTTTCATTGTTCTTGAACCTCGGTCACAGTAAATAAAGCACTTTCTTCAATACTACATTTTTGTACTTTATGATTATATAAAAATAAAGCTAAAACGCCCCTAAAAGTTGGAAGTTTACGTCCAACAAGACCACTTATTGGAAAACCAATTAAATAAACTTCTTTATCCATTTTTTATAATCAATTTCATCCATTCAAAAAAGTACTCAGTTACGAAATAAATTAGAGAAAAATAAATATCGGTCAACAAATAATTGGACAAATAACACATGAAAAAAGAATTCTAAGATAAGAATTAATTAATTACAAAAAAATGAATTTAAAATACAAGCTAAAATATTCACAAAAAACAATGATAAACTATAGCAACAATAAAAGTCCGAATTTGGAGGTAAGAACAATGGATAATTATTACCCAAATCAAAAAAGCTCAGTTAGAACGTCGAGTCGCGAAACAATGAGCTTTGCAGTGCAAGGTGGTTAGATATTAAGGGAGGGGGCGTCCTTGAAGCATTTTTGATGGTATGGTAGTAGTGAAGTTAATTAAGAACAAATAGTACAACCGATGTCTTCTTTGTTTCGCGCTTCGATCATTTTAACTGTGAAACTAGCTTCGATACACGGAAAGAAAATTGTACGAAGAATTACGATGGAAACATCGTAATTTTTAGTATAGAACATTGTAGTGCCGGACCAGAACTCAAACATTATAATTTATACGATGCAACATCGTAAATTTCTATCACTCAAATTAAAAATAAGTTCAGGTCACAGAAAAATTAATTTTGTATCACCGAGGAATCGAACCCGGTGTCCTATCCACCACAAGCTCAAGGTTTATCCCCTTAAGTTATCAGAGGGAAGATCTAGATTTTCTGTTCAGTCACATAATAAGACCCTCCATACAATAGTTGGTCATCTTTTGGTGGTGGCGTCGCAAACTATTGGACTCTGTTTCTCTTTTATTAAAACATATAGTATGCGTCCTTATTCACTTGCTCTTACGGAAAAAAAATTTACTACAGTCGACGCTCTCTGTATTGGACCTCTCTGTATTTGACCGCTCTCTGTATTTGACCACATTCTTCCTCTGTACTTGACGATTTTACACAGCTCTTATGGACAAGGACGAGTCAAATACAGAGAATGGTCCTGTACGAGCGAGTCAAATACAGAGAGCGTTGACTGTAAATAACATCGTAATTTTCAATAATTCAAATTGTGTTCTGTAGACGGCAGCATCGTAAAAATTAACATACTGAAAGTCTAGTCCTGGATTACGATGTTACCATTGTAATTTTTCATAGGATTTTTTTTCCGTGTAAATAATAAAATTATATTAGCACATTTTTATTTAAATAATAAAATTAATTGCATAAATTTAAAATATATAATATTATGAACTTATAAAATCCAATAAATAATGGATAAAAATAATTTTTAGTTGAAAAAAAAAAAATTTGAATTTATTGGCAAATCAAGGTACGATAGTATTAGAAATTTGACAGTTGAATAAAAGGATCTGTGAAACCAAATAAAATTTAGAATACAAAAAATTTGAAAAAATTTGTTGATAAACTTGATAGTTTCGTCAAAAGATTGGAAAAAAATGAGAAAATATTATAAATTATATTTTAAAGTTGAATATCTTCGAAACGCATCGGTTTATCGAAAAATTATAGGAGAGCTTTTTTGTAAAGCGTTCAATTCTCTATAAAAAAATGTTCTGACTCAACTTGTCCGATGACTTGTTAAAGAGTTACAAAATTCCAAAGTAAGAAAAAAAAATTTTCTCACGTTAATCAAATGGGAAATTGAAATTCTCGACTCGGCACCTCTTAATATTAATATTAAGAGCTCTAATTTTTACAGGATTTTTTTCGTCATTTCGAACAATATTTTCAATATTAATAAGAAAAATTGTCGATTTTTTGAAACAGTCTAATAACCACTATATATATAAAATATCTTAACGCTCACGCAGTGTTGCCAGACTTTTCAAACAATCAGTTTCTCGTTCGTGATTGGCTAAAATAAGTACATAAACAGCAAAAAGTTTTAGGCTTGTCAATAATGACTCTCAAGTATATTTACCGTACACTCTAGCATAAACTTTTGACTATGGAGGTCGCGAGGGTTCTACCTTAATTAATGTAAAAAGATATAAGTAATCAATTAATTAATGTTTACGGATGGTTAGAATGAAATAAATAATTTGAAATTATAATTGGGGAAATTTTTCAGAATTAAAAGAAAAATAGCAACGAGTAGGACCAAAAATTTTAAAATTTTGATTACAAGCTTGCATATTACTTTAATCTATTGAAAGCTAATGTTTCCTTGTGGGAGAATTATAGAGCTTAATGAAAATCATTGATTGTACTGGCAGCTTCAATTATTAATTTCACTTTTCCGGGTTGAAAACACGCTAAATTTATTATAGATTAATGTTTATAGTTCAGTGTGCGGTATAATAATAGATTGAGGTTAAGCTGGTATTAGGATAAATGATTCCAAAAATTATTGTATTCTATCATGAATCGTGGCCATGAGATTGCACTCTAGTTACAGCTTTATCTGCACAATTTCATTATTGTGGTTTGTTGTGTTTTCTAATTCAGTTTTGTGCTTCGAATTGAAATTACAATAAAATTCTTTCACAAAGCACATTGAAAAAAAAAAAAAAACTTGAAATACTCTTCGTGGAAAAAAAAGTCCTGTCATAATAACAGAATAATCTGTTGAGTCAAAAACATAAAACCAATCTTTTCTTCATAAATTATCAGAAATGATCATTTTTTTTTTTTAATCATAATAAGAATTATAATTGAAAAAAAAAAAATTGAATAATTACAAATTTTTTTTAATAAACATTTAACATGAGTATCCTTTCTGTATTTTTCATAAAACAATAATTAATTTCCACCCTTCAATGTTCTCTGTTAAATTTCACCTTCTGTTGCATTTAAACAGAACAATTAACTATTCAAATTAATTCAGAATAATCCAGCATTAATTCACAAAAAGTAATTATCTGTAAATCAACAAAAAACAAAAGACACCCGGTTAGTAAATAAAATAGCTTAAGCAAAAAATAACGAAAGACAATGATGTAATGGTTTTCAGTAGACAGCAGATAGGTATTGTGTTGTAGATTGAGGAAGAGATTTTATAGCATTCGTCATCGTGGCGCATTCCTCGGTATGGCGCGTTGCGGAAGTGCAATAGTAAGGACAAATTGCTTGGGATAATTACGAGTGGGTAGTCTCGGGTCTTGGGTTGAAAAGCGTTATTATTCGAGAACTGGGTCGAGTCTTGTAACTCGACGCAACCAAACCAGGTACAGCCACAATTTACCGTTTACTATCTACAGTATACAGTATACATTCTACTCGCATACATATGTACTATAGTCAAACAAAAAACGTACATTTAATTGGTATATCGTTTTTTTACCTACCCTGTTATCTCTTTTTTATTTTAGCAATCTATTTTTTAAATTTTCGTACCGCTCATAACTACCTTTTTTTTCGTCACGCCGAGTGCATTTCAATGAAAATTCAATCAATCTATACTAGTTTGATACTATGTAATTCAAACGTCAACTTTATCATCAGATTGATTATCCAGTCATATTTTGATTTCATTTTCAATGCTTTTATCTTTATATTTATTTCTATCACTTGTCGATATACCGCTCTGAGTATATTTGTGAAAATAATTGGCTGAATGATCGAGTTTATTATTGATATTATTTTTAATATTATAACTATTATTATTACTGATATTAATTTCATATCGGGCCATATATAGATAAAAAAAGTTTTCTGATAAGTATCAGTACAGTTTTTATTTATTTATTTTTTTTTTAAGCAAATTACATAATGCTAGTAAAAGGGAAAGAATAGGAGTAACGGATTAACTTTATGTGAAGCGTTCCACATTAGCATAATAGGATGCAGGAAGGAAAAGGATTGAGATAGAATGAAGAAAGGACCTTCTCAATGGGATTTTATAGAATATGTGAGAAAAAGTAAGGATCTGTACAGCCATAAATGGACATATCAGGCTAAATCACAAAATTTTTTTTCAGGTATTAAAACACAGTTCTGTAAAACAAAACTTTGTATGATTTTTGTTATCTGTAAATTAATCCCATAATAAAATTGGGATAAAATGTGTCTGGCATCAATTTATTTATAACGTGATTGATCAAATACATCGTAAGCATATATTACATTCTAGTCAAAATAAAGTTTAAGTTCAAAATAAAGCTCGGAGAGCTCAAAAATGTCATAAGTGCAATTTTAAGCTCTTAGGTACGGAATTAGCGGGAAGTTGCAGGGATGACCTTTCGAGTCAACCGTTTACCAAATTTTTTTCATACAAATTGAACGCCTTCTTTCGTTCCTACGCGTGAATCATAAAAAAAGAACCAATTAAAGATTGTATTATCGGCTGTCAGTCATCTACACTATCAAGTATAATATCAGCTGTCTTCAAGCTGTAATTGTAAATAAAATCTGAACAAAAACAGTTTCACTGTAAAAAAATCGCGCCAAGTCCACGTTCATAAAACTATTAAGAAAAAAAAAATTGTTTTTCTCTTTACAAAAAGATATAAAATAAAAAAATAAAAAAATTCAAGTAACCGATATGATTGTTTATGATTTTCGGAAATTAAAAAAAATTTTGTTGTAAATTTAAAAATTAAAAAAAAAATTTTGTAACGTATTTAGTGTGCGCGGTTGCAAAATATTTTAATACTTTTAATGAAAGTCGTAAAATATATTTACTAGACTTTAAAAAAATTGAAATACACAATGACGCACACCAAGTACATTCCAAAAATTTTTTTTTAATTTTTAAATTTACAACAAAATTTTTTTTAGTTTCCGAAAATCATAAACAATCATATCGGTTACTTGGATTTTTTAATTTTTTTATTTTACATCTTTTTGTAAAGAGAAAAACAAATTTTTTTTTCTTAATAGTTTTATGCACGTGGACTTGGCGCGATTTTTTTACAGTGAAACTGTTTTTGTTCAGATTTTAGTATTTTTTGTAATTATAATAAAAATTTACTATTGGTACTTAAATCTCGCGTTGGCTGCATTTTTTATAGCAAACTATCTTCTTGAAGCTACAGTTTATGTAAAAATAATTCCAGCGCACCCTGGCGGGTGTAGATGCAAGCTGTGAAATATCTTTTTTTAACTGTAGTTTCCCATCTAATGGATTACTATGCATTCTCGAATTATTTAGTCTGTGGCAGATCACTTTGCCCATCGAAAAAAAGTCAGGATCGAAATTTTTGCGTTGCTATAGTTTGTGCTGATTAAATTTAGTAATTTCAAGTAGATTAATTGTTATAAATGAATATAATTAATTAATAATAGTAAAATAAAGTATGAATTACTGTTATAATATACAATTTGGGAAAAAAAAGTATCATAGAATTAAATAAAATTTTGCAACCTCAAAATACCGTTCTGCTTACAGTAAACACAGTCGGTAGTCTGGCGTTCCGTTGACAACGGATTTGAACGGAACTTGGCGCCAGATTCTACCGAATCTGTGGATTTTCTATATATGGCTGCTCAAAAGACAGATAATTTTTCTTAACTGCCTCTCGAAAATAATAAATTGCTATTTAACAATACAATATTAAGCTGTAATTTCCATTACACAACTTTCCATAGGGCAGATGAAGAGCTTAAAAAATAAATTTAGTTGAAAACTTGATTTTTCAAAAGTTATCGTGTTTACTCCTTCATAAGAACTTTAAAAATTCACGCTTAAAGACATTTAAATCACGTTCTTTAATGAAAAAATAGCTATTAATTAATTTAAATTTATCGATCATTTATATTTTTAACAGCGTGCTTTTTATATCATTTACATGTTCGTTATTGTTTTCAGGTACGACTTAATGTGACAAAACATTTGGATTTTGATTTTTAGGCGATAATAGTATATTAGGCGCACTCACGTTTAATTCATGCAATAACAATACATTTTTATTGCAATCATACCATAAAAATTTGCTGTAAATACATATATAACGACTTTTTTAGAGAGTAACGAAAAAATATCAACTGTTGAATTTTAACATATTTTGAAACTGTCTATTATATTATATTATATTATAACTTATAACATAAATAGTTCTTTAATATAAGTAAACTGGAAACTGTAATAAGGAGAAACATAAATAAAATTAAAGGGATTGTAATGCTACCGGAGGGATCGAGTTTGAGGCGGCGCTATCTAACAATCAGGAGGGATGGATTGGTTTTTTGTTGGGAGGACAATTCTATCTAGAGCTATTATCCCCACTGGTGGTTTTTGAAGCCCTCGGGCATAAGAGCGTACCGCAATGCCACAGCAGCGATCCCCATGTAAACTATCAGTACTTTTCTTTTATACATTTCTCAGCTCACCATTTCTCGCTAGACCATTGCCTGGTGGTTGCTGGATGGTGGCTCTTTTTCCCGCTGCAAAAAACATAATTGTATGAAAGATGTGTCCGATTTAACTGCCAACAATTGTTCGCTTTTTATTTCTACTGAATTCCAGCTCGTTATATTTTTTATTTTTTTACTGGCGTAATCATTCAATTATCACCAGAAATTGGTATTTTATCACAAAGTTCTTTGTTGAAAATTTGAATTTTAATCGTTAGTAACTTTCTAAAAAAATACGTTTCTAAAAATTTTAATTTGAATGTTATATTTTTACAGGAGTAAAACGAAATTTAACAGATTTTTTTGTACTTAATAATTATTAGAGAACTTTTTTTCCCGTGTAATTTTAAAGAAATCAGAACTAAAATTTCAGTTTTAAAATTTGGAAAATTTTTGTTATAGACTTTTATAAGTTGAACATAAACAGCGTGTAAAAATTTTCTATAATCTAGATTTTGTCTCAAATAATAACAAAGAAAATTAATTTTCACAAACATCTTGTAAAATTGGACGGATCAAAAAATTTTTCTTGCCTCATTTCAGCAACTATTTTTATCATTATACTCTTGTTAATTAACGGAATCAAGATATTTTGTACACTATTGTAAAGATAATTTGATGGAAATTAATTCCATACTTCTCAAAAATTGATTTAATGCAATAGAAACGGAAAAAAAAATCAAAATAGTTAAAAAAATTTTCCCGTTCGTCATGTATGGAACCTGCAAACACTGTAACTTACGAAAAATCCATTAATTGAGTCAAATTTTTTTTTTTTTTAATTCTTTAAACGGATTATAGGTTCCCTATCGCGAATGGCTATGTAACTCAGTGTCATTTAATTGCAATTAATAAAATAAAATAACCTTAAAGACTATATATATATATATAGCTATATACGATCTGTCTACGACATATACATTTGTCCCACGAATGGCGCTTGCCAATTACAGCTGGTTTATATTTGTTTATTTTTTCATATTTTTTTTAATTTTATTATTATTTTATAATTAAATGAGTATTATGAGTCGTGCACTTTTGGATTTTCCAAACTTTTTTCCCTCTACAGTCGTGCGAATGTTTTATCGATTTCGACGGATATTTTAATTAACACCATCGAAATATCGATGATGAATTCGTATAAAAAAATTGACACATGCTTCTGGACTTTAGCGAGCTTTCAGACACAAATGAAATGAATAAGCGGTGCGGCGATAAAACAAAAGGTATTGTTGAATGTTAAACAATGGAATAAAATGTAAATTACGTCAGAACAAGAGATTGTTAGCTTTAGTAAGTTGGTTGAATTAGTATGAGAAAGCTTGGACATCGGCGGGTCCCAGACAATGTGTTGTAGATCGGCGAGATAGAGTAAAGGTCGAGTAGATTTAGGAGAAGTGCCTGCAGAAGTTATATGGTGATGCTGGTGGTATTAGCTCACAGAAGGAAGAAAGAGAAGAGAATCGGGAGAGGGTGCCAGTGGGTGTCTTCTAATTTGAATAACTGCGCAACAAATATTAATTTGGCACCCCTAGCTATAGTGGGCGACGGGTCTGCTGCTGCTGGTGGCTCTCGAGCACGAGCTCCGAGAGTCAAGTAGTCGACGCGTTGGGTACCTTAGATTAATCTGGACGCCAGGGATTGCAAAGTTTTCCTCTCAAAGGTTAGCTGGAGAGTCTGCTCTGGTGCTTTAACTTTAGCTTTAGCCTGAGCTTTAGCTTACTTTCTCCCTCGTACCTACTCTCTTGCTCTTTGGGTGTCTATTCGGCGATATAACACTCTTCGTCGGCTGTCGGTCGGTCTCTATGTACTTGTTCCTTAACGGCCCCTTTTCACGCCTCCATTCTGTCGGATATTCTCACGTACCTCTCTACTGATTCGCGCTAACAGAGAATTCACTATCTAGACCTAGCTATATGTAGCTAATGCTGAAACTTCGACTCGGTTCTTTGAGTATACTCGCGTTATATTAGGCCAATGAATATAAATGAATGTCAATTTTCAAAGTGACCAGTATACGGCTAGTTTAAATTACAAATGCTACTCATATTTTCATTTTTATTTTTTAATCCTTTATACTCCTCTGTTTTTTATTCATTAACTTTTTTATATTCTAGACTATTTCTTTTTTACAATTTTATTTTGCACTTTTATTAAATGAAATCAAACTTTTCTTTTACGTATAAAACTTTTGACAAATTGATTTTATTTTATAGTTGAAGTCTGAAAGCAAATAACCAATTATTTCTTCATACACTTTCTTTTTACATACTTGAAAATTTTTACAGCTCCATATTTACACGAGATGATTTTTATTCTATTCCCATATATTCATTTTTAAATTATATAATAAAAACAAATGGGATATTTTCATAAATAACAATGATAGGTTGTACAAATAAAAGCTTTCAAAAGAAATATCACAGGTATTATCACCATAAACTCATCTATGTGTAATAAGTAAATGTCTGTTTATTTACTCGTTTCAAAGGGACAGGCTATAGGTGCCAGATACGTTATAAACACAGGTAGAAAAAGAACAATAGGAGAAAGAAAATTAAATTTTCTACCTAGTGATAATGCGATTAGCAATTAGTCATGGGTACAAGTGATGACAAAAATTGGAAATTTATCCTTTAAATAAAAATACAGTCGACACTCTCTGTATTGGACCTTTCTGTATTTGACCACATTCTTCCTCTGTATTTGAAGATTTTACACAGCTCTTATGGACAAGAACGAGTCAAGTACAGAGAATGGTCCTGTACGGGCGAGTCAAATACAGCGAGCGTTGACTGTACATGAAGTCTTAAAGTTCGTCTGAAGTCTTAGAGTTAGTCATAGGTCGAAACTCGCAAAAATCGGGCCACGATTCATTATTAGTTAAAATTAAAGCGCGCGCACGCGTGGCGCTCTATTCAAATTTCTAGTTCTTCAGAAATTACAGTAAATTTTTTGGAGATTTCCATGGGGGAATCTTTTTATCATAACAGGAAATAACTTGTTAGTACTTTAAAGTTATGTGGAATAATTTAATCAACAGGTTTTCACGATAATCATTATTCAAGTACATGTTTTCTAAATATTAACAAGAATAGTAACTTTTAGCACAAACGGAAATAAAATAATAAAACATTGAAAAATAAAGAACATTGCAATTAAGCCTTATTTCCTAAGAGTGGATAATTTTTACTTTTTTAACTTCCCGCTAAAAAAATCGAAGATTTTCAAAAATCGGGAAGTTATTGGTTTTAACCCTTTTTCGAAAATCGAGTTTTCATCAGATCTCGACGTTTAGAGGTCTTAGGAAGCTTCCCTGAATGATTTCGCGATGATGTCCGTATGTCTGTATGTATGTATGTATGTATGTATGTATGTATGTATGTATGTGTGTGTGTGTGTGTGTGTGTGTGTGTGTGTGTGTGTGTGTGTGTGTGTGTGTGTGTGTTTTATAGAGAAGCGAAAAAAATCTTCCAAAGACACCGCTATCATTGAAAGATGATGCTCGGTAGTGTGGGATTTTTACCCACTAAAAAAACTCCTTTCTCTTCCCCCGTGGATGGTACGGAGATGACTGGATCGGAACCGCGTTAGCATTACTTCAATCCAGTCCATGTTGCGTCTCACGACGCCTGCTTCTTGTTACTACTGGTTTCTAATCCCTTTTTGCGATTTTTTCTTTTAAAAGGCGCTGCGCGGAGGCTGCGACAGCTGACCAGTTTTCTTCTTTTTTGATCATGCAGGTTACCAAGCTCGCAGGGGAGAGCGTGGTGCCTATTGTTTCTTCGGTGCTGATTCTGTCGTCCTTCTACCGATCACACTCGAAAAACGTGTGCTCGGCGTTGTCAATTTTGTCTAGGCAGTATTTGCACGTCAGTGTGCTGTGCAAACCCATCTTGAAAAGATAGACATTGAACTGCCCATGTCCCGTCAATAGCTGGGTCAGGAAGAAGTCCGTGTCCCCGTGTTTCCGAGAAAGCCAGACGTTGATGTTTGGGATCAGGCGCGCTGTCCATCTGCCCGTCTTTCCCGATGTCCATCGGTCCTGCCACTCTTGCTGCGTTTCCGCCTTTATCCTCGTTCTTGCGTCCTTCATGTTTTGGTCACTATCTTTAGCGTCATAAAGTTTTGCTCTTTCGAGCACTAATAGGTCGAAGAATATATGGCGAGGCTTTCGCCTACCTTCGAAGAGGCCGTTTCCTGGGCTCAAAAGAGCTATACACGTACGTATATTTGTCCTACCCTCACCATCCTATGCAGGAAACCCCCAGAGTTAACACAGGGGCCAGGCTTGGGCCAGTACTGGGAAACTTAGCTTCGGCGTACCTGTATTGGCCCATGCGTGAGCCAGGCTGTTTAACCCAGCCTTGGCCATGCCAATGATTATCCAACCTTGGGCCAAGACTGGCTAACCCAGCCTTGGCCATTCATTGGCGACCCAAGCGTGGGCCGAGACTGGTTAACCCAGCTTTGACCATTTCAATAATTATCCAACCTTGGGCCAAGACTGGCTAACCTAGCCTTGGCCATTCATTGGCGACCAAAACGTGGGCCAAGACTGGTTAACCCAGCCTCGACTATGCCAATGATTATCCAACCTTGTGCCAAGACTGGCTAACCTAGCTTTGGCGATTCATTGGTGACCCAAGCTTGGGCCAAGACTGGGCAACCAAGCCTTGGTCGGCCCAATTATTACCCGAGCCTGGGCCAGAACTGGGTCACTCAGTCATGGCCACAATGATTACCCAAGAGTTAGCCAAGATTGGGAAACCTACACTGAAAAAAAATTAACTTGATTCAAGAAAAAAATTCTTGAACCAAGAAAATAACTTTGAAGAGTTTAATTGTCTTCAATCAAAACGAAAAATTCTTTAATTAAATAAAATTTACTTAAATCGAGAAAAATTTCTTAGTTTAAGAATTTTTCTACTCAAATCAAGAAGAAGAAATTCTTAAAAATTATTTACTTGATTTAAGTAAATTTTTTTTTCTTTGTAGCCATGGGCGTTGAATGGCAACCCAGACTTGAGCCAGAATTGGGTAACCTAGCCTTAGCCATTCAATGGGAAATTCAAATTTCATAAATCATTAAGTAATAGAATTTTATACAGTAAACATTTATTGTTTAACGAATATTTGCTAACAAATTCTAAAATTTAAAATTTATTATTTAACCAAGACAATTGCATATCGTCAAAATTGATATAGTCTTAAAAAAATTAAAATATAATAATTTACAGTTGAATTTTTAATATTGATAATTTTAAACATAAAAATTTATCATAAGATATTAAAAATATACAGAACGATGTACAAAGTTTAAAGTAATATAAGAACTTGACTCTTGCATTTTTTTAACTATAATAAACATTTGTAAAAAATAGTTAATTTTCATCGAAACACAATATTAAATAACATAAATTATATAAATAATAAACCGCCACACTTCGTCACTATATAGATTTAGCTTATCAGAATAATGAGATGTGCATCAACTTATCGGTCGTACGGTGTAAGGGTTAGTTATCAGTCTGGCAAGCGCGCGGCTCGGGTTCGAATCTCGGTTAGAACGGATACGATTTTCACTTTATTTCTATAATTAGCAACAGTTAGATTCGAATTTACTTTACTTACAAAATAAAATAAAAAAATAACATCCCATTAATTCTTTTTTATCATTTTTTATCAAATGGCATGGGCCAGACTTGAAAATTAACTATGGCTCAGCCCTGGTAACCAGGCATGGGCCAGTCCTGGTAATCAGGCGTGGGCCAGTCCTGGTAACCAGGCTTGGCCCATCGTTATCATCCCAGACTTCAACCAAGACTGAGCCAAGCCTGGCTTACAAGCTTGGCCCAGACTTTTACATAGTTGGGCCAAGCTTGGGCCAAGCTAGGCCCCGTGGTACTTTCCTCTATGGGATAACGAAAACACAGCCAAGATCGCGGACAAGGGAAAACCGCTGCTCTCTTGTGTTCATACACATTCATTGAACAGCTGCAAGAGTTGCGTACAATTGTATTTGTGTGCAACTCTCATCGACTCCTCTGGCAATTCATTCCCTGTGGGCACATCGAGATGTACCCACAGAATATGAACAGTATCCAGCGGGGACCACGGGGAGGCGGAGTCGATAGAAGACCATGTTGTTTGTGTAATGTGTTGTGTGTAAAATATGATTCTACGTGTAAGTGTTTGCGTGTGTGGGGTGCCCGGGCACTTGTGTTGTTTGTGGTCATTTTCCCTAACTTATTTTACGACAGTCATCCAAAGCTTTATACTGTCCTCACAATTATGTGGAGCATATCGCTTGTGCCTAGGCACTCCGACTCCACCTAGGTGGATGTCTGTTGAGTCTCGTCCCTAGTCGCGTTTTCGTTAGCTCGTTAGGTTTGGAGTTTGCAGCACATTACTACTTTACTGAAACTTTTTAAAAGCTTGAAGCGCTAATAGGTCGATGGGCGCGGCTCCCGCAATGACCAATACCAATACAGCCGCTTCGGAAACTGTGCGGTAGGCGCAGTCAACCCTGAGAGCGCCTCGCCGCTGTACTGCTGCTATCTTCCGCCGGTAGGTCTTCTGCTTTAGTATGTCTGCCCATATCTTCGCTCCATAAAGCAGTACCGAGTGGACTGCTTCTAGAAGAACTCTTCTCTTTTTTGTTCTTGGTCCCATGGTGTTGGTCATAATTCGTGCTAGGCTAGACACTGTCTTGCTGGCTTTCTTGCATGCACTGTCGAGGTGTTCGCGGGAAGATAGTTTCTCGTCTATCATTACCCCTAGATAGCGCAGAGCCCTTGTTGACGTCAGTGTTGTTCCTCCCATGTCCACAGCGAATGGTTTTGGGAACCATTTTTGACGTGTCAAAACGACCATCTCGGTTTTCTGTTTGGCGAGTTTCAGGTGATGCTTATCAATCCAAGTCTCGACGGCGTCAATGGTTTCCCAAACTAGCAGTTCGGCCTCTTCTACGCTGTCCACCACTATAGTGGCCGCAACGTCGTCTGCAAAGCCTGTTAGCTCTATTTGCTCTGGTAACAGGATTTCAAGAAGCTCGTCGTAGTCTGCGTTCCATAGATCCGGCCCCGTTATTGAGCCTTGCGGCACGCCAGCCGTTATGGCATATTCTTGTGGGCCTTCAGTAGTTTCCACTATTAGCTTTCTATCGTCAAGGTAGTTATCGACTAGTGCCAGATTTTCTGGTGTATGTGTGTGTGTATGTGTGTGTGTGTGTGTATGTGTGTGTGTGTTTTTTTTTTTTTTTTTGTAGGGGGGGGAATCCTTTTTACGGATTCTAGGCATAGCTGTTTGGCCTGGATATGTGGCGACTCGACGCAGCGTCATATCAACTCGACACTAACGCCCCTACCCACTAAACCCTAAACCCCTTTTCCTTCTTTCCTCTAATCCCTCATGGAAACCGCCGTCAGGCATTACTTCGTGAAGGGAGGATCTAGCTACTGCTCTTCCTTCTGGTGGCTAAGGTGTTAACTATCTTCCTTCTATCTTCTGCTATTTGCTCTTTTTCTTTCGGTGGAACGCAAGTCTTTAAGGACTTCTGTTGCAAACGTGTTGGTAGCGTTCCAGGCAGCTTCTGATGACAACATTGCTTCTACTAGTGAATCTGGTTGCATTCTCTGGTTCAGGATCCTCTCCAGTTCTTCACGCTGTGGATCGAAACGAGGACATACAAAGAAGACGTGCTCCGCGTCTTCAGCAGCTCCTAGGCAGGACGGGCACTCCGAAGAGTCATCGTGCTTAAAGCGGTGTAGATACTCTCGAAAACACCCATGTCCCGACAACATCTGCGTAAGATAGTAATTGACCTCACCGTGATTCCGGTTAAGCCAAATGTCGACCCGAGGTATGAGACGATGCGTCCACCTACCCTTCTCTGCAGCATCCCATTGTAGTTGCCATCGGCCTATGCTCTTTTGCCGTTCTTCAATTCTAAGTTCTTCCGGGCTCAGTGCAGTTGACCTTTTTCGTTGGTAAAGGGCCCGTCTTTCCTCTGCTAGAACTCTAAGAGGTAGGGTTCCAGCAATGACGCACACTGCTTCTTCTGATAGAGTGCGGAAGGCACTAGCTACTCGTAGGGCACTCTGTCGGTATATTGGTCCAGCTTTTCTCCATGATTCTTGGGTTTCCAGTGCATCAGCCCAAATGGATATTCCGTAAGTGAGCACTGATGTGACTACTGATGACAATAGTAGCCTCCTGCTCTGCATTGGGCCTCCGATGTTAGGCATCAGCCGTGCGAGACTAGCCCTCACTACTGACGCTTTGGCACTGACATGTTCCACCTGCTGTTTGAAGTTGAGTCGTGCATCCAGCATCACTCCCAGATAACGGATAAATGGTTGTGATGTGATTTCTCGGTCACCGACATTAATCTTAATTGTTTCAACTTCTTTTCGGCTGGTAATAAGCACTGCTTCGGTCTTCTGCTTGGCCAGTTGTAGGTTCACTGTATCCATCCACTGGTTGATTGTGTGTGTGTGTGTGTGTGTGTGTGTGTGTGTGTGTGTGTGTGTGTGTGTGTGTGTGTGTATGTGTGTGTAACCCTTTTATAAGTTTTGAACGGCTTGACCGATTTCATCGCAGTTGGTGACATTCGAAAGGGTTTGACCAAACTTAGATTTTGAATACACTTTGGACCAATTCAGACCGGTAGATTTTGAGAAATCTCAAAAAAACTACAAAGAATTTTTTTTTCAAATGTGGTTTTTTTCGAATAACTTTTCAGTGGCTCTATCGATCGATTCTAAAAACTAATCAGATCTTAACATTAAAAGACGACGTCGATTGCCGTCAGTCTGGTTAAAATCGGTTGATTCGTTCGTGAGTTATTGCGTGTATAGCTCTTTTGAGCCCAGGAAACGGCCTCTTCAGAGGTAGGCGAAAGCCTCGCCATATATTCTTCGTTCGTGAGTTATCGTTGTCGAAAGAAAACCAAAAAAAGTGTTTTTTTGGAATCACTCCGAAATTCCTAGTTCGATCGATTCATACTCAAAGATTCTTTATGAGGTTTCAAAAACTGCGTCGAATGCTGCCAACCGCGTGAAAATTGGTTCATTCATTCAAAAGTTACTACGGTTTGAAAATTCAAAAAATTGTGTTTTATTAAACCGCTATTAGAGTTTTGAGCTCAGAGAGCTCAAAATGACACAAAATTCATATTTTTGAGCTCGAAGAGCTCAAAAACGTAGTATGTAATTTTGAGTGCTTACACTGTAAATCCAAGTGTTTTAACAAAACACACATAAAGTGTTTTGTTCCTATCTTAAAGCATTGTAGTCACTTTTAAAACACTTTCACGTGTTTTAAATTTCCTATGTTCAATTCCCATTTGTAATCACTTTTAAAACACTTGGATTTACAGTGTAAGTACAAAATGAGCGAGAAGTTGCAGGGATGGCCTTTAGGGTCAACCGTCGTCCTAATTTTTTATTTTTAGTTTTCTTTTTCTGTTTTTCCTCATCTACTTTTATTCTGTCAGTTAATTTTATCAAACTAAATTAGTCTGACAGTTTAAAAATGTCAATAAATTAAAATTAAGACAACGTACAATCACACTATCATTGGTTCTTTTAATATAAATTTTAAATGCAATAATTTGTCGGATTAGAGTAAAATGTATTTAAAGACTTATCTAAATAAGCTTAAATTTCTATAACTGATTGTTTCTCAAGATAAAAAATAACTCACCCTTTTATTTATTTTATGAAATTTACAATTGCATTTATTCTAACCATTTTGTCAGTTTTCATTTCTCTGAAAAATCTACTTTTATTTCGGTTACCGAATGGCTTTTTTTATCATTGCATTTATAAATTTTCTGATCCCATAAATTCCGATCGATAAAAATTTTTTATTTCCAGTGATCCTATGTTAAATTAAAGAAATGCAAGTGATCATGAACGCCTCATGCATTGATCTTAATTCAAAAAGTACCGGTTAATTGAATCCTAAAGTGAACAAGACATTTGACCATTAAAATAGAACAATTATCGAATCACATCCGTAAACTTGAAGTATGCCAAGAATAGACTCATCAATAAAACATTGAATGCCTCTCTTAGACTATTTCTACAAGTGGAACAATTATATAAATTGCGAATCGTGAACCATTCCCATTAATTCTTCCTCAATCAAATATATTCTATGGATAATAATAAAAGATATTTCAGCACCTTACTTTAATTATTGATTACAATTATGATAAATATTTGAATAATGGAATTCATTAATTTATATAGCGAATTAAATTCCATATGAATGAAAAACTAAATCGATGGAATTATTCAACCCACAAAATTTTTAAATTAATTATTAAAGAATTAAAAAATTTTTCTACTGAATTTTTATTACAAAAATAAAATTTTCAAATTTGGCAAACAAATCTAAAGTAGGGAGAAACGTGATGCGAAAATAATAATATTGAAAAATATATAAAGTATCAGCGGGATAATCCGTTAGACAGATGAGATGAAAAACCGATAAAAAATTGAAAATGAAAATAAATCGTTCGTTACTGTCATCACCACGTTCACGAATCCTCTTGCAGTAGCACGCCAGCGTAACATTTTCCGGGAAATGTTTTCCATCCGTTATGCGTTTTCTATCCCATCCGTCCCGTGTTCCATACTTTTTGATTGCAATTTGAACGATCCCAGCCAGTACCTGCCGAACATTCTGAAACTTTTATAAATCTCCGAGCTTACGTCGTCTTTCTTCCTCTGTTCACTTGATATAACTCCAACGTAACTCGTTAGCTAAAAAACAACTTTATCCTGCTACTTAATTTCTATCTTCTCTCTTCTCAAAGATTTTTTATCATTATTATTATCATTATTTCTATTATTATTAATTGGAGTTTTTATTTTTATTATTCTTCAAAAGCTCATCCGGGAAATAGATAATTATTATTGAAATGGAGTAATAGACGGATGTTTGTTTGATTAACCTAATTATTTTTTTACCATATTGATAAATTATTTCTATTGCAGCAGCTTGCAAATAACATGAGAATGTTATAATTGAAAAATAAATAATGGACATGAATTTAAAAATAAGTTGTTTTATTGTAACAAATCAGTACGAAATTTGGGTCATCGTTGATGTAAATCTATATATATAAAAGAGGATGTTTGTAAATATGACATCGATAAACTCGGAAACTATTTGACCGTTCACAATGAAAATTGGTACAATTATGTATTTTTCTACGGAGAAGGTTTATATGCTATGCCCATTGATGTAACTCCCCACCAGGCGGCGCTGTAAAGTATCGACCTGCCCCGTTCAACCGATTGTCATAAAAATTGGTACGACCGTGTATTTTTAGACGGAGAAAATGAATATGCAATGCCCATTGATGTAACTCGCCACCAGGTGGCGCTGTCAAGTATCGACTTCCGCTCCGTTGAACCGATTGTCATAAAAATTGGTACGACCATAAATATTTCCACGGAGAAAACGAATATGCAATGCCCATTGATGTAACTCATCACCAGGTGGCGCTGTCAAGTATAGACTTCCGCCCCGTTCAACCGATTGTCATAAAAATTGGTATGACCATGTATTTTTCCACGGAGAAAGTAAATATGATGTCCATGTCATTAAATATTACCATCAGATAGCGCTTCAATGCATTAAGTTCTATAGCGATCAACTAATTTAAAATTTTAAATGCGTCAATGAAGGCAATAAAATGTTTTCTCATTAAATTCAGTGAGTTATTTTACAACTTATTTTAAATAAGAAAATAAGAGATATAACTAATATTCATTTGTAAACAAAACATATAATTTATTTAAAAAACAAATCAGCTCACTTCAAATATATCATTTGTTATTTAACATCAATATTTGTCTGTCAAAACTAAACATAATTTTTTTTAAACCTGAACAATATTTGCTGGAGTAATTTCAAATATAATTGGCTTCAGAACATCCGAGAACACGAATTTTTTTATGTTTACCGTCGAGAAAAATAATGTGAACTACTTGATGATGTTAAAGGAGTATTCTGAGCTGTTCATTCTAAACTTTTATGAACATCGGGTAGAATATAAGTGAATTTGATATATTACATATAAAGTCATAATTATAACTATAGAAAATACAAATTTACAATTAATAACAACAATTTAAAATTGATTATCTCTACTTTTTCTTAATTGATACGATTTTCAGGTTATCCACATTTACAATGCTCAAGCCTTGCATCGTACTTTGATCGCCGATGTTGCGATGAGCCCGATATTTTTTTGTATAGATCACAAAGTGGATGTAACACTAACTGATATGTTTATGAGTTTGTTTAAAAATTTTCACCCGCTAGAGAGAGAGCTTGAAGAAAATGAACTCGAAGATGAATGATGGTTGACATATTGCGAGAATAGAATCAATTATTTACAATGTATTGAAATATGTACTTTGTTCAATACACTAAGCTTTAGCCCGGCGAAGCGGGCTGGACTCGCTAGTATAAATATAAATATATTTGGTACATGATAAAGAATTCAATGAAAATATCTTAGTTAATTTTATCTTTTTTGATATACAAAATCGTAAAAAGTTTCAATCTTTTTTCTGGTGTTAAAATGAATGTAAAATTGAACTATACATTAAACTGATGTAAAAATTTATTTTAAAGAAAAATTATCTGTTAAAAAATGAAAATTACTCTTGAATCTAATAATGCGAGATTTCGTATAAAATAACTAATTGCAATCACTTATGACGTAAATTTTTTGAAAGTCCATGAGCTGCAAGCACTATAACTTTTGAAAGGTTCAAATTTTTTATGATAAATGGAATAGTTCTTCTAACGAGAAAGCGAAGTCACAATAAAAAATCTTTTGTAATATTGCTAAATTAATTGGTTATTTTAACATTAATCATCTTATTGTTATAACAATATCTATTTGTTGGTACAACAAAATTATTTCATTACCATTACTTAGTTGATTTTGTTGTTATAACAAAGTTAATTTTTTGTCAAAACAAAATTAAATTGTTGCCGTCACTGATAGTTATTTCAACAAAATTATTTAGCTACTTCAATGACATTCGTTACATCAAATAACTGGTTTATATTACTGCATCAAGATATGTTTTGTTAAAGCATCAAAAATATTAGTTATCCCGACGAAACAATTCTTTTGTCTTAAAGAGCCGAATTGTTAATTCAACTAAACTGTATTTTTAAGTTTAGTAAAAGATTCTGCTACAATAACAAAATGCTTTTGTTGATTCAACATATAAATTACTGATGATAACCCCTGTTTTGCTATCATAACATATGATTTATTATCCCCATCCTAAAATAATAATTTGCCACTACATTTTGTCTTATGTTGTCTTAGCAAAAAATTTTTTTAGTCCATTTCAGTATACAAAGTATTGATTTAAAAAAATTAAATTTAAAAACATAAATTCTTATAAAATTTAACATTTTAATTTATCTCTGTTTTTTTAAGACCAAGAAATACGTTTTTAAAATTGAAGCTCCATTACCTTACTCTTATTCCAAAAGATTTTTTGCAATTTTAATATTTGCCATGTAACCGGATACAAATGTTGAAATAAAATTTTCAGCAGTGTAACGAGTCGCAAAAAGAATTCCTGATGGCGTTAATACAACTATAACGAGAGCTTACGGTAACGGTTACCAACGAAAAAAGGAAATAGAATTAAATAGAAAATGTAAAGAGACGACGTTGAGATTTTATAATACTTATATTGTGTTGTTTTGTTCCTATACATATATTTACGTTTCTAGATGTATATGTGTATATATGGCTGTAAGCTCGTCGGAAAATCCTTTATCAAACACTGTAAATCCCAGAGCAGTAAAAATTCTTATCGATTAGAGCAAACTTGCAATTCACCTGCCGCATTGCAAAAAAGCGCGAGAAAAATAAATAAAGTAGCAGTAGATAGGGAGGAAGTATAATGAAAAAAAAAAAAAAAGAGAAATGGAGAATAAAAAAAAATCAGAAACGATATAAGAACACTCGATTGAGAGAATAAAAAGTTATTGTATGCGAAGACTTTAGTTCAAGGGTTACGAACCGGAAATTTCATTGCGAAAATGGTGCACTATTTCCAGCATTCATTTTGTCGAAACGAAACTATCGAGGATAAGAACAACCGTGTATTAAAAAATCCATGTGTAAAATAAAATGACCCGTCGATTAAAGTTGCGGCTCCGGTGGTTAACAGTGAGAGCTCACGTAGTTGGCACTACCCTTGCTAGTAATGTGGAATTTTATCCGAATTAAGGCCTTCTGGTTTTAAGCCCCGGGGAGAAAAAAAATTTATAAAAATAAAGTTCTAGTTCGTGTAAAAAGAGGAGGCAAATAGAGACGTCCTGTGGTACTCGATGAACGTATAACAGATTCTAACGGTTACGATTATGGAGCTTGGGTGGTCACAAAAAAATATCTAATTGCTCGAAATAATGTAAGCGTAACTTTATCTGAATAAATTGTCCTACGTTTTTATTCTTGTGAGCACTAATCCTCGGGGATTTGAATAAATTTTTTAGCGTCAGTAGTTTTGGAATTTCTCAACTAATAATTATAGGAGCTTACAAATTTGATCAATATTTTTTTGCAATATTATTTGTAATTAGTTAACTTATATAATACTTGTTTAGAATTTCTGATTTACTTATTTTCAGCCATGAAAAATCTGTGATTAAATTTTTTTAGCGATCTTAGATTATTTTTAAAGGTTATTAAGAATATAATTTGAAAAAAAATAAAAAATTTTTTTTTTTATTACTGATAAGCTTTAAAAAAAAATTTCTTAGAAAAAATTAAGCAAAAATAAAAATAAAAAAAAAAAATATGTGATCATTTGTAAAAAATTTAAAGCAAAAATAACAAAAGTGTAAATTCAATCCATTCACAAAATCGATTGAATTTTTTTTTTCAATTTATTTATTTATTTTACAGAATTAGCTATAAATAAATGAAAATAATAAAATTACATCTAGGAATTTTTTTCATTTTTCAAAATTAATTATTTTCACTTATAGCATCCGTGTAATACCATTTATTATAAGCTTTCTGATACTCATCTGTATCAGGATTAAATAAATGAGATTGTGTTGGAAAAATGTGGTTATGAGTTTAATGAGGTAATTGACTGCTGTAAGTTGGGTATAAAAAACAAAGTTATTTAAAGAAGTGAATTCACGGGGGTCTAGTTATTTATTATTAAGCTGGCGAAGCACCTGGTTCGGGGTGGAGCGGGAAGCAGAATAAATAAAAAATAAAATAAAAAGATAAGCAACGAGAAAACTTGCCGAGAGCATTCTTTCTCTCTATTTTGGTGTGTTCGCGAGGGTGAAGAGCCGCCGTTGGACGAGGTAGCTGAAGAATGGAAAAACGGGGCTAGAAAAGAAAGGGGTAAGGATGAGACGGGAAAGGGAGAGAATGAGGATGTAGATAAAGTCAGTGGAGTAGCAGGTGGGTACTGATGCAATGCCAAAAGAGGACAAAGTAATAAAGTTGATGGCGTAAGAAGAAAAAAGGGAGACAGCTTAATGAAATGGAAAAGTTTCGGACTCTCGAGCTTACACTCCACACTATACTCCAGACTCAACCCATTCTCTATTCTCTGTCGGTATGCTTGTATCTACTTCTCCACATCTTTCGCCTTCTTACTTGCTCACTCAGTTGCCAGTAATGGCCCGGTAAACGAATTAAAGAACCAAGAATCCCTTCCAGCCCGACCAAAGTAACTTCTAACGAAGCTATCTTCCTATATATCTATATCTATGCTCTCCTCTTTGTACGTACACATACTACCCTTTTTTTTACTCTTTCCTAAGTTTCTTCCTGCGAAACAAAAAAAACTAGAGCTTGATGTCGCAAAATATACGCTCAGGATCCACTAATAGGATTTCGTCACCGAGCTAATGAAAACATACAAATTAATTTATTAAATTAGAAATTTTATTTGTCGTTGTTTGTTTTTTGTAGTGCTTTTTTTTAATTAATTGAAAAGAAATATCTTTTAATATTTATTATTATTATTATTGTTATTATTTTTATTTTTAATTATTTTTTATTATATTCTAGAAATCCGTGCAAAAAAATTTTGATTAATTATGAATTTCATATAAAATCTAGATTTTGAAATAAATAAAACTTAATAAATTTAATGGTTAATCACTAAATTTTTTCATAAAAATGTATAAAAAAGAACAATAAGCTAAATTTCATGAAATTTTTATTTTATATCTCAAAAGTGGATACTATATTATATGAAAAATTTAAATAAATTGTTGTATTATGTCATTAGATGCTGATATAAAATCATTTATTATCACTCAAAAATTTTATTAGATAATTTGCCTTATTAATTTTATTTGTTACAAACTTCCTTATAATCCAATCAGCATTTGAAGTATACTGAAATTTTACCGAATTTGGCTCACTATTTTTTTACATTTTTATAAAAAAATTAGAATGAGTTTATACCAAACTCATTACAAATTCAAATTCGACTTAAAAATTGAATTCTATATAAAATTCATAACGAATCTATATTTTCTTTGCTTTGGAATGTAGCCAATAAATTTCGACTCATTTTATAATGGCTGATTTTGTCCTATGTTGGAAGTTCCAACAGGTTATGGACCCAAAGTTTCTAAATAAAATTAAGCATTTGTAATGTAATAAGTTTTGTATTTTATTTACGTTTATAAATATTTACCGTTCAAAATATGTCATGTTTATTCCTTCGCATATGAAGTAACTATTTTTACAAAACTGACTAATTTAATTAATTAAAAGCAAACACAAATAAATGAAGTCTAGTAATTAAAGGTATAATATATAGTATATTACATACCTAGGCCAGTAAAATAAGAAGAGTCTCAGATCACATGTAATTGTTGGCCGAGGCGAAGCCGAGGTTGACAAACATGTGATCTGAGGCTTTCTTATTTATTTCCCGTGGAGTGTATACTATTTTTTTGCTCGACGAAGGCAGGAAGCGGCAATTTCGTCTAGCGCAGCGGGCCGAAAGTTGACGCTTTCTGCCCGTCGAGCAAAAAAATATTTTCTGCCCTCCGGCCGGAAAGTGGCAACTTTCTGGCCGCTGCGCTAAACAAAGTTGCCACATTTCGGCTACGTTGAGCAGAAAAATAGTATACACACCTAGGCCGGTTGCGCCACGAAAATACGGAAGAAAGCGAGGTTCTGTGCTGCCGGCCAGAAAATATGCGTAGCCCGCATGTGTTAGAGCAGACCATAAAAGTTGCTCTTCCTGCAGTAAAGTGTGTCCCGGAAGAGCGTACTTTCGGCTAGGAGAGCAAGAAAAAAAATTTCGTCAAATTTAACATAAATATTTGTGTTACTGACTGTTTTTACACAAACTCATGTTAATTCTTCATTCTAGTGTGTTAAATCAACACATGAGAATGTGAAATTCTATAAACTAGAGTGTAATTTTCTACACAACAATTTTTACACTTTACACATTGACGAAAAATTTTTTACTGTGTATTTTACTGGCCTAGGTATGTAATATACTATTATTTAACTATTCAAATATTAACAAATGAAAAGAAAAGCGTATATTTATTAGGGTGTTAAAACCAAAAAATTGAATAGATTATTATTTTTAAAAATCAGTGGGCTACTTCAAAATGTTAAGCAAAAAAATTCTTTATTTTTTTTTTAATTTTTGTTTTTTATAAGCTACAAAATTTTGTTCGCTTTACTCTAAAACTTAGATATGTATAATATTGATTGATGAAATAAATAGGTGGTTTTTGTTTTCAACAAGACTTATGGGAGAATGACATACACGTTACTTTTCCCGGTTTGTTCACTCGCTTTACCGCATTTCTCTCTGTGTAACCAAAAGCCCCGGCTCGTTACTCAGTCCCGTAAAATTTATTCGTACACCCGAACACGGTCTCGTTTAACGACTGCGCGTTGTCTTTACCCCAACTGTCTTGACGCGAACCGCAATAATTTCTGACCTCTCGAGAGTCTATTTTACTTCCACATGAACACCTGTACAATTACTTAATCCCATTTTTTTCTACCATACTTTATCTTTACCCTCAAAAATGGTTTGGTTAAATAAAATATCAGCTCCGTCGAAATGTCAGGCAAGTGCTCGTAAGTTTTTGGGTCTCACAGAGAAAAAAGTTAAAGTACTTAATATTTAACGGATCACTCGATCGGAATAATAGTAAACAAATTCAATCAGTTTTAAAATAAATGGGATGTATTATATTGATTCTTTTGCCCAATTGTTTTCATATTTTGAGTAGTCGCTTATACTTGCTACTTGATCATTTTAGTCTGTAGTAACTTAATAAATTTCAAAATTAAATTTGTTGAAAAGTTATAGATCAGATTGAATGATAAATGCATTTTTATCGAATATTCAAAGCTGCTTTTAGTAATGAAATGTTGCAGTTAATTTAGCTGAGATCCAGAACTTTAAAATAAATTTTATTAATTATTAACAATGTTACCAATTAAGGATTTAGTTCAATGTAGGACAGAATTGATTTTTTAATTGTATTACTTATTGAAATAAGGAACTAAGAATTATACAATTTAAAAAAATAACATAGATGTAACCAGAGTATTAAAATAATTTTAAAAATTAAGTGGAATGATAATAATAATAGTAATTTTACATGAATTAAGTGGAAGTTTATAAGGATCTTTGAACGACGGGTAATTCTCAATTATTTATTATTCATTGATAGAAAAGACTGAGACGAGTAAAAGGAATAGAATTTGGCTGGGATCCTTGCGACAACTGCACAGCTGGAAACCTCAAAATGTTGGAACAACTCCAAATTAACTTATTAAATTAGCGCGGATGCGAAAGCTAAACTTGGCAGTGCTTTTCGACGGCACACTCGACAGAAGTCCTGCCACTGCCGAATCAAAGGACAAATGCGTGATATCTTAAGAAATTCATTTCAGTCCTCCGTTGCTAGCTATCGTTTACATTTTTAAATTAAATTACACTTTAAGTTGCAATTTATATGTTTTTAATTAAAACTTTTTGATTTTATTTCATTAATAGACGCAGTCATTTTTTGGGGAGAAAAAAAATTTTAATTAATTGCCGCAAGATGAAGTGCGATAACTATTTAGGGTTTAATGATTTATTACTACAATTTTTGATTACTTTTTTTTCACATTATTTTTTTTTTTTAACTTCCTGCTAAGAAGATCGAAGATTTTCAAAAATTGGAAAGTTATTCGTTCGTGAGTTACCGTTGACGAAAAATATCGAAAAAAAAAGTGAAAATTGGTTCATTCATTCAGAAGTTATTGCGGTTTGAAAATTTAAAAAATAGTGTTCTATTAAACTTCTATTAGACTTTTGAGCTTGAAGAGCTCAAAACTACACGAAAATTATATTTGTGAGCTCGAAGAGCTCAAAAACATAATAAGTGCAATTTTAAGTGTTTATTAATTACGAAAGTAGCGGAAAGTTGCAGGGATGGCCTTCAGGATCAACCGTTTTCCTAATTTTTTTATTAGTATTGAACAAGGTTTAATGTTACAAAGTCGAAAAAAAGCTCAAGGCCTTTACAAACCATTTTTTTAACATTCTCTTGCTCGAACATGGAAAAAAATTGTTAAAATTAATTAAAATGCAATCAAAGTACCGCGAATAAAAAAAGTCGATTTATCCTTTAACTTTTTCTCTTTTTAATCATTTTTTTTTAGCAAGTAAGTTTTAATTAAAAAAAACTGTAAATTGAATTAAAATATACATTTTTGAAATAGAAAGCAATTATAAATTCGATTATTAAATTTACTCAGTTAGAAATCTATTTGATAAGATTCTCAGGTGCTTTAGCAGAGTTATTTGAAACTCTCGATTGTAATATAGGTTTTGAGGTAATATATAATATGTGTATATATAGTTTATATGTACAGATGAATATCTGAAAATAGGTATATAATCCCCGGTGGAATGGCGGACGTCACGATTGGTTGTTACGCGTACAGACACACATGAATCCGTCCAATTTATCGCCAGCAAATTGAATCTTTGTCGGCAAATCTATGGCACCATCCACTCGGGATAATCGGTTAGTTAATTAATATCGTCAATGCACGGGATGCGAGGAGTTTGCATTAAATCGAACTAATCCACGTCCGTTCAATTCACTCGTGACCACGACAATCATCCTGGAATTTACTCTACAAAAGCTCCATCAAAATCACCCCTAGTTATTCTTACTAATTACATTGGTGTATTTACATACACTCATATATCTATTGTACAATTATTATTACGATTATTATTAATATTAATCATCAATCATATATCATTCAGCATTGTACATTTATTATTGTAATTTTGGAAAAATTTTTTCTCAATAATTATGTAAATTTTTGGAGCATTATTAATAAAAAAAAGAAAAAAATAGAGCTTGTAAAAAAAATATATTCATCTTTATCTCGGGCAAAGAGTGAAATTTTCCCTCACAAATTTGTTTATTTAATTAATGAAATAATCTCTATTCATAAGCCGTGACTATATCAGCTCTACTAAATGGAAATTTATGGGAATTTTTTAGATTTGTTTATAAAAAAAAAAGAATTATGCAAACGACAGTCATAGCCTTTTATCAGGTTCTTTCAAAGGTTGTTAATCAAATATTTAGAAAATTTTTAAATTTACTTTCTGGCTTTGAAATATACAAATTTTTTTTTTATCTGTAGAAAAAATTTCTAAGTTATTCTTTATTGCTCTTTTTTATTTCATAAAAAATACATTATACTTTGTCGTTGATTCTTTCTCTTAACATTACGTTTATTTTAAAGACGACAATAGAAAAAATTTATAATTTTGACAAGTACAAACAAATATTCATTTTTTCTAAACAATTAAAACCCATCGAATATTTCAAATATTTATCAACGATTAAAAGTAAAAAATCGATTGTCTTTTGGTCAAAAAAATGTTTGATATAGTCAATTTTTAAATTAGATCATATCAGGCATGGTATTGCTCGTTCCCTCCTAATATAGATTGATCTAGTCATACACAGAAAAAAAAATGTTCTTGAATAAAGTATATAATTTTGAAGAACTTAATATTTTTGATTTAAGTAGAAAAATTTTTGATTTAAGGAAATTTTTGTTGATTTTTAGGAAATTTTACTTGATTCAAGACAATTATCCTCTTTAAAATTATATTCTTGATTCAAGAATTTTTATCTTGAATAAAGATATTTTTTTTTTTTTCAGTGTATATATAGCCAAAAAATAGAATTATAAAACCCAATCATATGACAAATCATTTGTAATTTAAAAAAAAATCTAAGTATTTATTTACTGACTTCAACACAAAATTTCTAAACAATAAATTATTTTAAGTAAAGATGTATCTTACAATTACATAAGAAAATTAATTTTATTCTTTACCTTTCATTTGTAGCATGAAACTTAATTGTGACAGTTAAATATCAGGCCAAGTATTTTTATTACCCTGAGAATTTTTCTTTTTTTCCTTAAAAAAAAAAAAAAATTAATCAAAGTAACGAAAAAAAAATATTTCCTAAACCTAAATATCAAAACTTTCTCTTCTCAAAGTCTGATTAATTCATTTTATGAGGTCAATTAATTGTCGGCATTGTGCGGAGGTGATAAGTCACTGCCAGTAGAACAATCGGTACTTAAATCGCCAGTAAAAAAACCGCCTTACCGCTAAACTGAGGGTCGCCAAAGTGAGAGCAGAGGATGGGAAAGGCAAGGAGATATAGTAAAAAAAGAGAGGGAGTGTGAATACGAAAATATCTCACAGCTGGCCCGTGAGTTGAATGAGAACCGCTGTACTGTGAACAACTATATACCAGTACACTGAGAAAAAAGTATATTACACACCTAGGGAAGTAAAGTAAGAAATGTCTCAGATCACATGTAATTGTTGGCCGAGGCGAAGCCGAGGTCAACAAACATGTGATCTGAGGCTTCCTTATTTACTTCCCGTGGAGTGTATACTATTTTTTTGCTCGACGAAGGCGGAAAGCGGCAACTTTGTTTAGCGCAGCGGGACGAAAGTTGCCACTTTCCGCCCGGAGGGCAAAAAAAGTATTTTGCTACTAAGGATATTTTTTTTGATAATCAGAATACTTGGTATTGTGCTACTAAGAATACGTGGTATTTTGATTATCACAATAAGTATACTGATTTTCACAATACCTAGGTATACTGATTATCAGTATACCAATGTAACAGACTATTAGATGTTTATAACCTTACTTTACTGGCACAAATCAATTGACTTATAAAGCTAACAAAACAAATTAAAATTAAAATTAAAAGTGTAATAATAAATTTTTTTCAAGCTAATATAATAAATATTAGTTGAATTCTATTTTTACCAGTGCATAAATCAAATAAACTAACTGTTAGTGTTAAAACGTCGATGGCAGTGACAGCGCATATATTATAGTTTACTGCGCAGAGTATAGGTCTTAAGGGGAAATACGTGTACAGGCTTAAAACGATTCAATTTTTTTTTTTATAAATCGCTTGTTAAACTATTCAAAAATATAGATTGAAAATTTAAAGTCAAAATTTCCATTCGTTCAAAAGTTATAAGCGATTTATTAATTACTTTAATACTATTTTACATTAACTTTTTCTGTCACTTTTTTTCAAACGCGTTTTTCTCGAAACGAGTTTTTCAAAACTGTGTGCAGTCTAGCTCAAAGAGTTTTAAACCAATCATCTTGCGATATGGCTCATAATTTTCTTTTATACAATTACCTTGAATATGAACCTCAATCGAAAGCGATATTTTTATTTAAACTATTTTTTTAATAGACAATGTATGAAAAAGTGATAAAAAATCACGACTTAATTTTACAGCCCTGTAAAAATGGAAATTTTACTTTTTGTGGAATTGAGGTTCATATGGAAGATACACATATAAATGAAGTAATTTTTCTGTGCCATTGATTTCAAATAAAATTGTGGCTTCCATACTGCACACAGATTGCTAAATCGGATGACAACCTACGATGTGTATCAGCTGATATCTCCGCTATTTGTTAACTTATATTATTGTTTAATACGAAAAATACTCATAAATATATGTATAAAATAACCTGATAGTTTCAATAAATAATATTAATTTCTTATACCTTAAAAAATTAATGAAAATCAGCATGAAAACGGCCTTCTACACCTATTTCCCCTTAAACTGACTTATATTCTGATAATCACAATACTTTGTATTGTGATTATCAAAATACCAAGTATTGTGATTATCAAAATACTTTTTTCTCAGTGTATATATACATACAACTACAATTGGAGAGTTAAGTTGATTAAGCTCGGCCTAACTCGCAGTTGATGGGAGTCACTCACCTTCATCTCCTCTCAGCTGGAGTAAGTCCTCGACAACAAAATGATAATCACAAGTTGATCTTGGTTATAGAATTTATCGACTAGAGCGAGAGCCCTCGAAGATAGGAGCAAAGAGCACGCGAGCAGTAGCTTTCGAGCTTTTAGAACAATCGATCTTCCCATCTTATTATTATCTCTCGGAGAATCGCCTCCAGTCCAACAAGGCTCTCGCCGGCTACCTTCAATCTCTCGACAAATCGCCTGAGGGCTTCTACCTACCATTCACCACAGACTTTACCCTAAACCTCCTTTTTACTTTTTTCTCGCTTTATTATTATTTTTTTTAAACTCTTTTAAGATCAACCGAAAGCTTTGTTGCGTGTCACTAATTATTTAACATTTCATTCCCTTTCATCTCGTTTTTACTCAGGTTTAAATAAATTTGATTATTTTTGATAGCGATAAAAACAAAAATTTATAATAATTATAATAATTTTTACGTGTAGGAATATTCTTTAGCATCAATTATACTATAGCGACTATTTTACTTATCCACGATAGTTTATTAGGTATTTTTGAAATGATAAAATATCCACTCAGATAAATACTCGGGACAAGTATTTCTAGAATGGTTTGATATATTCATGTGTATGATTATATCAAATTTTTTAATGTGTTTGTATTTGGCCAGATATGTGTTCCTATGACTTGATATGTCAACGTATTGTCCGATACGATCATAATTTTTTGACTAAAGATATATGAAAACGGCTAACATAGGGTGCGTGGCAGCTAAATCGTGCCTTATATACGGAGTTAAACTTGAGGTATTAAGATTTAAAATAAAAATCATTTTTATCACTGTTAATAATAATACTAATTCTAATCATGATAATCATGATAATGATTATTCTAATAATACTAATCATGAAATTAAAACATAAAAGCAAATATTGCATCTTAATTCAATATGTTACAGAATATCAATAAAGTAAAAATTTTCTCTCAATCTTAATTTAACTTTTTAGAAATTTTTAACTATTGAATTAGAAACTAACTATTATAAATTTTTAATAATAAAAAGATTATTTCTCGTAGTCATCAAATAAGGTAATTCAAAAAGAAAATTTTTTTCCACTCTTTCAAAAGACATTTGCCAATTTTTTTTTAATTTCATCAACAACTAATTGATTTTTTGTACACATTGTCTACAGAATATCTAAAAATTAAAAATTAGAAATACTACTTAAAATTTATTTTTGATTGTCATGTGTGGCGTGATATGGTCATATATCATCAGATCAATTTATATCAGACCATATCAAAACATTGTTTTCACCGGTATGTTAAAAACAATAAAGATAAAAAATAATTAATATTATAAAAAATTGTGAAAACCGATATGTTCAAAAAGTTAATAGATAATACATAATAACAATAAATTCCTGAATAACGATCCGATAATGGATCATTGATCTTGAGATTTTGGATTGCGTGTGTTTAAACAGTGTCAAGGTAAACCGGCATTTGGGTTTGTTACGCTCCGATAACACTAATCTGTAGTTATTGGCGTCGTTCGATATCCTGTCGGCCCTTCGCGCTCGTATATCCTCGGATATATAGCTACGCGGGGCAACATTATCGGGAAATCCGCGAAGGCGTCGAACAGATCGGTTCACGTGGGAGAGAGAGCCTCGGGAATAGTTGCCGAGTGGTGGAGTGTTAGAGTGTGAAAGGGTCAGGTTGTATCAAGAGAATCCACCGAAATGGTCCCGTTGTGTGTGCGGTTGTTTCAGCTACACTAACCACTGTCCTAACTGCTGCAAAATACGTGTGTGGTTGAGTTTCCAAAACCCCAGATTCTGGCTCGATTCTATTTCAAGCTAATACCGCGACACGCTTGTCCAATATATTTTTTTCCGCTCCTCTCTCCTTTCCGCTCTTTTAACTCTTTTCCATCCATCAGTCCCTGTTTTACTGACTTTATTTACGATCGTTATCAAATTTACCCAATTAATTATTTTGCTTCACTTCTATTCGCTTGCTTTTTCTCGTTTAATCTAAGCAAATAAATAAAGTGATAAAAACAATAAATATCCACACTGATAGAAGGATTTGTTTATAATTAAAAATATTTGTTGATATTTAACAAATCATTTATTAGAAACCACTTTTTAGTCCTGAACAAATATTTCTTAGTATTTAAAAAGATTTATTAATATTTAATAAATTAATATCAGATTTATTAAATACAAACAAATCATTTTAAATACTAAGAAATATTTGTTTAATACTAAAAAATGGTCTCTGATAAATGATTTGTTAACTATTAACAAATATTTTTTAATACAAATAAATCCTTCTATCAGTGCACGACTACAAACTCAAAGTGTCACGGTCCTAAATTTTTCATTTAAATTTGTAGGTTAAAAAACTTCGTTTCTTAGACATAATTTTTGTATAATTTTATATCCTTAACAATAAAAAATGATCTCACATTTTTAGCGCTGTCTTATTCATACTCAGAAATAAGGTTTACTTGAACAAAGAAAATGAATGAATAAGCTCAAAATAGTCTTAATTTAAGAAAAATTTTTCTTGAAGTATACTTAGAGAGAAAAAATAAAAAAACATGTATGTTTTCAACAATTGTCGAGAATGGTCTATCTTGTCTGCAGAATTTATAGAAATGATTTTCATTTAATCCAAGTGAAGCTATTCTATTTTTTTGCACATTATAAAAGAAACGGATTTTGATATTTTTTAATCACAAATTTAATATGTCAAAAATTTCTCTATTTAAATTAATAGTTTTATGCGGACATTTTGAGAGAGTGTAGTGACAAAATTTATGCGGACATTTTCAGAAAGAGTAAAAAAAATTAATTGTTGTTTATTGATGGGGAAAAGAACTAAATGTTAAAATAAGAGAACGGACACTTTGAGAGTGGTCATTTTGAGAGATTCGACTGTAGACACACATCATCGCGCTTTGCATGCCCTTATTATTTTAAAAAACCCGCCATTATCTCAGCCGACCAATCACCAACCGAATTAAAATGTTACAGAAGTGACGTAAAACGGCTAAACATCCGCAATCACCTTTTCAGAAAAGGACATTTTTTTAAAAGAATATTTATCTCAGATCAAATAATATTTTTTAACATTGCAGAAATTTTTAATACGCAGTCTTTCGATTTTTTTTACACATTAACAAAAAATTCTTGACAGCGTATCATAAATATCCTTGAAATTCATCGTCGATTATATTCATTCATGTATTTTTTTTTATAAAATTATAATTTTTTTTCAAACCATGATAAATTACTTCAATAAACAACATAATTAATTCAACAACCGAAAAAAACTCGGAAATCCGCGACAATACAAAATTACAAATTAATTTTTTCATTGTTAGTATTCAGTGTAATAAATTTAGCTCTCATTGCACCGTTATTATTTGCCCATTTTTAACCACCCGGAATTTTCGACATTATAAATTACACCGTGTGTAAAGTATATAAATGTATGTATTTACCCTCTGAAAATAAATTTATACATTTATATATTATTTATTTTATATAAAGTTGTGCCGAGGAATGAACTACCCGATCTGGAGCAATGACTTGCTCTTTCTTCTCACCTTTTTTATTTACCTATATTTTTTTAAACTTTTTTCTTCATCTCAATCGACCATCGTGGTTTCGTTTATCTCTCCACCGAAGTGGGAAAAAAAAGCCAAGCGTGAGTGCTGGTTAAAAAGAATGAGATATAGCAAAAAAATTAGTGTAAAACAAAAAAAGCAAGGAGTTGAGAAAAAAAATTGATGAACGAAAGTGAGTTGAAATAATACCCGGTTAATATTTTTTGTTAAGAGTCAACCATTAATTACTGTTGTTACTTTTTGATAAAAATATTTTATAATTGATGATTTTTCTATCGTAATAAAATTCTTTGTGATTTATATTTTTCTCTTGATAAAAACTTTTATCGATATTTTTGGCTCTTTTTTTTTTTTTTAATTAAATTTGTATTTATTAAAGCCATAGTTTTTTTCAACTTTATAAAATTTGAGTTTTTTTTTCAATTCCTACAATTTTGACAATTTTTAGTTTCATATAAAAATCTCTGTAATTAACACTGTGACAATTTTTCTACGACTTAAAAATTTTATTTTTTAAAAATTATTTTACATTTTAAAAGCATCTATAACCCACAAAAATTTGTTAAAAACAAAAATTTTATTTAAATATCAAATAACAAACTAATTTTATAAAAGTGTAGAGTTGAGCATTAATATAATTGTTAAATTGCAAAGATACACTCAAGAGTATTTTTAATTTCCGAAGTAATAAATAAAAAACCTGACAGAAGGTGCAAAAAAAGTATTACTTGCTAGAGCAGCAATTTTCTAAATCTCTCAAGATCTCAACATTTGTTACAAGCAAAAAAATATCAAACGCTGAAGAACAAAAGTGTCGACGATCTCTCGGGAAAATCTGCCCGTCATTTGTGTCTTTATAAATGGCCCGACACTTATACATAAATATATACCTATATCTATATCTATATGTATCTGTCTATCCAGGCAGTAGAGCGGAGTTTTTTTTTCCAAAACTAATGAAAACTCACCTTTTTTTAGAAAAGTTTTCCGTATATAACTTGTCCTATGGACTAACGGCAAAAGGCGAGTTTTAGTTGAGTGTTGAGAGCGAAGAGTTAAGTTAACAGAGAGTGAGTCCCAAAATGGAGTCGAGTTTAAACGTATAAGCATGTCTCCGTCATAAATCAGTGGTACTCTGTGGCACGATTGTCTTATAGTCTTCCACTCTACCATACCGGGTATACCGGCATACCGGGTATACCGGGTATACTCGGCATACCGGGCCGACCCTTAAGTTTATGACGTGACGCACGTAAGGGAGGCCATGAGAAAGAGGAACAGCCCTCTTTTGGGAAATAGAGAAAGAGAAAGAGGAAGATGTGAGAGAAGAGGATGAAGAAAAGGAAGTGAGTAGAAAACGAGTTAACGGAGGACGGTTACTGGAGTAGCTGAAGAGAGACAGAGGAGATGAAGCGCGGCTAGCACAAAAGTTATTAAATTTGATTAGACTGCAGTAGAACAGCAGTAGCAGCCAGTCTGTTTGCTATATACCTTCAGATCAAGGCAACTTACAATGATGATGATGATGAAAATAGAGAAATAGACAGAAATATATGTATAGTGATATTATATATCCGAGCTTTCTTGGTATATCAATAGTTTACATACACACACATACACTTGAAAGAGTATGCACATAGTAGACTATGTAACATGCGGGCAAACAATCGTATTAAATGTAATTGTTAAAGTTGTTGAGCATATATGAGTGTGGAAGGTTACGACAGTTTGTGAAAATTACCTTATCATTGGTTGCTCCGGGCAAATGAAGAGATTTTCCTCAAAAGTTTACAGAATATTCCCAGACGAAGCAGACAAGGTAGTATAGCACCGTGCCAATACTCAGGATGCCTGTAAAAATGATTAGAGATTTTTTTTGCAAGTTGCGACTAGATAAAATTATAAAGAAAGTTATAGTTGTAGTTTATTGGGGCAATTTAAATTTATTTATGGGAAAACTTTGTTGAGTTTTAACTAGTAGATGACAAAGCTGGTTGTTTATAGATTTTAGTTTTTGAAGGTGTGGGGAAGTAAGGATAGGATTTTATTTACTTAATACATTTATGTTACATAATTTTACGCTATGTACTTACTAACAACGTTGATGGTCAATATCAACATTTACAAGGTAAAATAATGAATTATGCCACCCTAAAGTCCAATATACCCTTTGGAACACTAAAAAGTAATCAGAATTTGAGTAAATTTTACTATTTAGTTTTTTCTGTGCAGCTAACTGTCTTATTGACTAAGAGGTAAAGAGAAAAATTGAAATTTGCTGACTTAAGGGTTACGTGGTTGGTAAGCGGAATACATTTTTGGCTATGAGATAGTGGAAAAAATTACGAGGATTTTTTGGTAGGAATTAGCGAGGATTAATTAAGAAAAATTTTTTTTTACTTTTTATCTTTTTATCTTTTACTTTTATTAAATAGAATGAAAATATATTTAGATTAATTTTTTTCGGTCCGAGATTATTTTTTGACGGAAGTCTGTGATGTTACTATGATGATCAAGATTGTTCAAATAATTATCACATGTAGATGAATCTCAGATTAAATAAAAAGCTATTTCTGAATCTTCTGGTCTAATTTAATACATAAATGTCTGATTTTATAGCTGAATTTAGATTCGATGGAAGTGAAACTAAAATTAGCGAACTCGTCAGTATCCGCATTGACTCTTCGGTAATACAAGACATACGAGAATTCTGTCCAGAATAGAACTTTTTAAATTTTATTTATTTTAAACTAGATAAAATTATTTTTAGATTAAAGAAATTTTTATTGTTATTTTCATTGACAAAAAAGTACTTAGTGTTTTGAAATGAGCGTAAGAAAAATTTTGATATTGTCATAGTAACATTAAATAGTTTTGAATAAACATCATAAATTAAAATCATAGTTAAAATCATAGAAGCTGTGAAATTATGATCATGAGCAACTGGATTTATTGTAAGTTTAACTTAATATTTAATTCTAAAGAACGACATCTGACATATATAGATATTAACAAAAAATAAATTAGATTGCGTTAAAAATAATTCGCTGATTTAAGAAATTGTAAGCATAAAAAAAAGCTTATTCTTATGAAAATTTTATTAAATCGTTAAAGTTCATTAGCGATTATTGATCAAACTTAAAAAATTTTCGGATATAGCCTAAAATCCAATTTTTATAAAAACCATAATAGGCTATATATGAAAATATAAAATAAATTTTCAATAAAATTCTTAACTTTCAATTTTTGTATATTTTCTCGCAAATGTATATATTAACTAAGAAGTAACAAATAAAAATTGTTTTCGTAGTTGATTTTTTATTTTAAAACACCTTAAACTCAAATTTCTTATAAGAAGACAGTTCAGTGATCATGCGTCCTTTTTCGGAACTTTTCAAGACTAACTTTGATCAAAAAATTATGTACGGGCATATTGTACCATGTATTTTGAAAAATTTGCAAAGTGAATCCGATTTTTTACAGTGTATGCTCACATTCGTATTGATATGGCTAATTTTCATAATAAGCTACACAAGGACTTATCAAAAAATTTTCCCCGGACTTGGAAGACAAAATTGTTCTCTATAATTTTCATCATTAGATAAATTTTCTGCTAAAACTTATTATTTAATAAAATTATTAGTATAACGCTATGATGAATAGATTTTATTTTATTATCATAACAAGAAAAATCGATGGTGGACAAGAAGATATTTCTTTTTAATATATTTAAATAATAATGAATATTTATGGGGTATTGTTTGAATAATAAAAGTAATAGAGGTTCGGGAGAATTTATTAAAATTAAAATCTGTATATTTTATATATTGGTAGACAAAATACAAAAAATGTTAATAAAAATACAATAAAGAGTACATAGAATAATAAGAGTTTAGTGTAACGAAATTAACGTATCCATTGACGTGTGAATATTCAGATGGTCGGATACTCTCCGGTGTTTCGGTAGTAAGGATCCACGTGAGCGTAACCAGTTGGGAATATTCATGGGCTCTCATCCCTTAACTCGCGTGCGGTGCGAGATGCGAGAGTTCTCATCTTCTATGTGATGCGCGATATCTGTGCTGAGAATTTATATTTGCGCTGAGAGAGAACAAGTCAAGAGTGTATGTAATGTAATATATAGGAATGTATATAAATATAAGTATGATATGTTGGGTGGTATGTGTCTGAGTCAGAAGCACGTACCTGAAGAATATATACAGGCATTTGTGAGTCAAGATGGAAAAGTATAAAAAGTGGTTTATAAAGAAAGATATAAGGGGTGTGAGAAAATCAGGTGAGCAACGGGAGACAAAAAATTGTGTTGAAAAAAGTAAAATAAGAGCAGGGAGAAAATGAAAGAGAGGAATAGGGAGAGAGAAAGGCAGATATAAGTAGAAAAAGATCGTAGTGGGTTGGGCAGTGATACATTACCAGAATCTGCGAAACTTTTTCCATCATCGATTCACTTCTTCTCTCGGTTCGGTCACTTGGGAGCACTTGAGCTTCCTCGGCACACTCGATTTTATACGGACCAAGCACCACCCCACGACCCCACGAGGCGTCGGATCAAGAGTGAACAGATCCAAAAAATATCAACCCAAGGGGTGAGAAAAGAAAGATTAAGAGAAAAAAAGAGAACGATGAGAAAATTAAAAGAAAAAAAAGTTGCGTACATTGGACATCTATTTGCGTTATAAATTCTTTTGTTAATGTCCGACAGATTATACTCATTTATTAAGTTCATTTATAGATTAAATGCCTGATAAATATTTTATTATGATTGTTTTTGTTATAACCATCAAATTTTTGGATTGAAATGAATGATTAAATTCATGAAAATGTTGTCTAGTATGTATAGATATGCGCATGTATAATTTTTTTGACCAAAAGTAGTCTTGAAAACCTCCAACAGATGGCGCATGATCTCTGAATTGTCTCTCTACCAGAGAGTTAATTTGATTAGTTCGTTTTAAAATAATAGTGATTTTTTTACTCTCTTGAGGATCGTTTTTTACATTAGTTACTATTTCATTTACTAAACCAATTTCTTTAAAAATAATAAATTATGTTTTTATTTCCACACATAACCTACTAAGGCGATATACGACCAGAACAAGTTATACATGGCCGTATCAGAGTATATACAAAAATATTAAAAAATTGGCCATTGATGACTTTATGTATAATTTTTTTCAACATTTTCGAGAGTTAGATATCATTAAATTAATGTAAATCATTATTGAGTATTGATACAATTTTCAATGTTTATATTTCACACATGTACATTTTTGGTCTCATATAATAATAATAATATTTATTTGCGTTAAGCAAGATACAATCCTTAATACAAAATATTACAAAAGATTGGATTTAGAGTAATTAATACAAAAAAAAAAAAATATTAAACTGAGTATGGAAAAACGATTATGAAATGAAATTGGTCTTTCTTTGGTCTCAAATATGGACATTAATAATTTTCTATGTACATCGATAAAAAATTTTACTATCCATGATATAAATTCAACCATTGAAATAAGTAATTTATATATTTATAAAAAGTTTATAAAAATTTTTTGATATCAAAATGATTGTAAAATTAACTTACCCAGGCAAGGTTAAAAATTGGTTTATGACCTTTTTTTGGGTTAATGTGACCTGATCATTGTCATCAATCATTATCATTATTATAGTGCTAAATTTAATGTTAAAAAATTTTTCTGATGGACGAATGATTGATCGAGAGACAATATCGAGAATCTAAAAAAATAAAATCTCAAAGGAGCTTTTATTTGAAAGATAAAAAATAAAAGAGAAATGAAGATGATGTCTGTAACGATGAGTGTAGAATAAATAATGGAAGATGAAAAATACGATCTGTAGATATATCTATACCTTTATATAACATATATTTACGTATAACCGGAAAAGAGAAGGGGAGATTAAAGAAAAGTGACAGGATTATAGAAGACATTTCTGCTTTACTTTATTTTTATGCTGCGAATGTATTGTTGTACTGTAAAAAACAAAGATTTACGTTCACAAAAACAAAGCGAGACAGAAGAACAGAGCAGCAGTGAAGGAGGATTAGAGTTCCAACAGGTCGAAGCGGCATTAAAAATACGTGTAAAATATTCACGGCATGCTGGATGTATGCTTATCCTCATCTCGCTTCCATCTCAATCTTTACTTACACGTCTTTGCAGTGACTAGTACCTAGTACTCGGTGCTTAGATCTTACTTCCAGTCGGCTGGCTCCTGAGTTTGTCGGATGGATCGTAGTAGTGGATTTAGTTCCAGCTCCAGTTTTACGAGCAGAATCGGACAGTGCAGACCGACAACGACAACGACATCGACCACATATAGGTCGCAAGAGACTAGACTGCGACACTACGTGCCTCTAGAATTGAGCCAAAGACTTAAGTCTAGATTTTCACTTTTGCTCCATCTTCAGCCGTACGTTTTTCACTTACTCAAGTGCACGAACCTCTTAAAGGTTTAACGGTCAAGATTATTTTAATCTCTAGATGTATATCTTCTTCACAAAAAAAAAAAAAAAAAAGGATATCTTAGCTCAAGGAAAATATTGTTGGTTCAAGAATATTTTTAGAATACCTTGATTCAAGTTATGTATTGTCTTGTTATTGAATATTTTGGTTCGAAAGTTTTAAATAATTGAATGACATAATAGTATATTACACTATTAGCCCGTGTAGTGTTTACTATTTTTCTTTATAGCCGGTCGAAAGTACGTAAAATATTTAATGTACTGCATCGAAAAAAAATAGATGCCTGCCCCGGACATTTGCGGCACGAGCGAAGCGAGTGCTGCTGGTCGGGGGGCAGGCATCAAGTAAAAAAATATTAATGTTAAATCAAATAAAAAATAATTATCAAACATTTTTTTTGGAACATTTTTAGATTAAATAAAACTGAAATTTCTTGAATTCAAAAAACATAATAAAGATTATTCTCGGTTAAAAATAAAAAAAAACGAGCATATTATCTGAAAATTAACAATAGTTAATAAAAATCAAATTAAATTGTTGTTACTGCGTACATTTTTCTAAATAATTCATTAATTACATAAAGTTGATCCATTTTACACACGTCACTGTCAAACTGAATCTTAGTACAGTACAACCTGGTTATAAGTTACATCGGATGATCTACTCACTCTTACGGCAGTTATATCTTTATCTATACATGAAATATTTCATGTAAGTAAAAGAAAGAAAGAAATATAACCAAGTTGTATTGTACCATCAATCGTAAATGATCAGCGTAAACAAAACATAGTTAGTAACAAATGACTAATGTCAGTCGCGGTAACGAAATCATTTTATGCTCCCGCTGTTATAGAGGGGGAATGTGTAGCTTTACCAATGCACGAATCTTTAACTTTCTGCCTCGAAATAGGTGCAAAAGAAAAATAATTTTTTTAATTGATTTTTCTTTTTTTTTTCATTGAAGCAAAAGATATTTCAGACCAAGAAATTACATTTCTTTACGCAAAATATGTATTTTACTTATTCTGAAAGGAAAGAATTTAACTCAAAATCATGATAAATAGTGCTTGAGTATAGTGGCTGAATAGTATCACTCCGTGTGAAAATAGTATATTTAATCTATAAATCAAAATTCTAGCTAGACTCATCTCTCTTTTAAGGAGAAGATTTAGCGATCATTAGTCCTCTCTCGGAGATTGCCAACACTATATTTGGTTGAAAAATTATATGTAAGCATATGTGACCATATTAGACCATATATAGCCATATCAAATAACTTTTTCACAGATCTTTCTTAAGAGCGTGGTTCGGTTAGGGCTTAAGTACGTGATCTTTAATAAATTTTTTTTTTTTCGGAAAAAAATGTCTACTCTGGAGCCAGGAATGTTGATGTTCTTGATTTAACTATTCATTTCTTGAGCTCAAAAAATAATTTCATCATTTCAAAAGTCCTGTATAAGTCCTGTAATTCAAGTTTTTTAAATTATTAATTAAAGAGAAAATCTTTTGAATTCAGAAAAAAAGCTTTTGTAATTTAAAAAAAAATTTTTAAAAACCAAGATGTTCTTGGTTTAAGTGATCCTTTTTTTCAGTGAATTTAACGAAAAAATTTATCTCTATCCTACTATCCTATTCCTTTTTTTACTCCCAAGTTTTTTTTCACATTCGCAAGGAAGCACATGTGTAGCACATATTTATTATTTATTGTGTAATTACGGAAATATGTCGTGCAGACAAGTGCTCGGAAGTACTCCCAGAATTATCGAATCAGGAGTCGGAAGCATCGGTACCAAAAATAAATAAGTGTATTCTATATCTAATATGTATGAAAAGAAATAGAGATAAAATGTGAATGTGAAGGGTTAGTCGCATGCAGACTCCCATAGAAGAAGCTGTCTCGTTATTGGATACGAACTTTGTCCCTTTGAAGCACATTGACGTGACCTCTTTTCCATCGAGACCCGACGACGTCTGACGATTACTACTCAGACGACTCTGACAACGAACTCGACGAGACTGGACTATTGAATTCCCTCGGGCAATACGAAAAAAATTTTGAATATTATCGAAAAGGCAACGAATCATTTTATAATCCTCCGGATAAAAAATTGGAAATGTTTTATTGATACTCTCCAAGTATCTTTTTAATAACTTTTCTATCCATTTTTTGTTTTTTTTTTTTTTTTTTTTTTAAGAAATGTTCGATAAAATATTGTATTCCCGGAAAAAATGAGACATACATTATGCACATACGATCAATGATTTACATGTATGTTGGTCATGTCCGAGCATATACGATTATATTAACAATCTTAAAAATAAATTATTAAATTAAATATAGAAATAATACTTGAGATTAAATTTTTATTTGAATTAACTGAATTATCAAAATTTAAATCTTCCTTTGATTTTTGGGATTCAAGATTCATTTTTCTTTATATTTGTTCATGTATAGTCACATGATATTGTATGAGTTGTATTCAGAGTATGTAACCATGCATGAAATATTTTTCTCGCGGTTTTATTTTACATCTTGAAAGAATTTTGTCAAAGTCAATTTAATTAGACAAAAATTTTATTGTTTAAGGGGGATAGTCACTGCGACGAATCAAAAAAAAAAAAAAAGTTTATTTTTCATTGCTTCAAATCGAGATTTATACATTAAAAAATATTTGTAGAAAATTTGAGATAAAATTTTCCAAAATTTTCGCAGTTATAGTAATTCTAGTGAGAGTCGGTAGAACGATCGTTTTCGCTGAGGACTCCGACGAAAATGTTAAATTCGCTAAAAAACAAATTGAAATAACCAATAAAATGATTAAAAAAATCATAGATACTACTGGATATAAGGGGAAAGAATCCTCATAAGGCCCAGGACGCGATAGTTTAATTTAAGTATGAATATTTCATGAGATACATGATTTTAGAGTAACATATAATAAAATAGACTTAAAACTTTGACCGGGTTTTTTTCAAATCGATGTTTTTCAAGCTGATTGCATCGATAACTCAAACAAATATCAACCGATTTTCAAAACTTTTTTTTTTGTTTAGTTTGTCTTTACATTGGCAAAGATTGTCCGTGACCGATTTTGAGAATTTTGATTTTTAAGATTTTTTAAAGCTGTTTGACTCCAAAAAAAAAAACGGCCAAAAATATAAAAAAATTTTCGATGGATCGCCATTTTTTTCAAACCAAAATAAAAAGAATCGGCTACGTGCAACGATAACCACATTCACACAGACTATAACGTAGCTAAATTTTTTTTTTTTTTTCGGAAGACCCGTTTTCCAGATAGTGATGCGACCATAGAATGAAAATTTTTAAGTTCCCGCTATGAAAATCAATGAATGTTTTAAGCCTCATCAAAAACGATTGATTCGATCGGAGGATATCATAATTAAAAATTTTGAAAATAATTAAATATGTTTTTAACAACCACTAGATTTTCGTGTTTGAAGAGCTCAAAAAAGTATAACCATGGTTTTTTTCCGTTCTTATTTTTTCCCGAAGAGCTCAAGACTTCAGAATAGATCATTTCTCGAGTATTTTGAACTCGTACATAGCGGGAACCCGAGTAAAAACAGAATTCCGCCGCAACACCGCTGCACGGCTTTTTAAGCGCCGCACCACCGCTGCACTACAGCCGTGACAATTTTGGTTATTTTATAAGTGCCGTATCACCGCCACACCACCGCCGTGACAAGTCAAGAATTTATCTATTCGCCGCACTACCGCCGCACCAGCGCCGTGACAAGTAAATAAATTTCTATTCGCCGCACCACCGCTGCACCACCGCCGCACCACAGCTGTAACGCGCCCGGGTAAAAATAAAATTATTAATTTTGACGAAAAAATAATAAATTTCGTTCGACCGCCGCACCACCGCTGCACCACCGCCGCACCATACCACTGTTTGATGGTATATACATTGAAATAATATATTCATTGATCATTCAAATAGCTTAACTAAATTTTTTAAGTTAAGTATGGCTTGCAGTGCAGTTGGCAATGTTCGAGACTTCCATGCAGACAATCCAGGTTGGAATCCCATCACAGTTCAATTTTTAAAATTCTTCCAGAGTATTTCAATAGGCGTACCGCTTCTGTGCAACCCGAGGACGAAATTAAAAATCTACATCAACAATACGACTAAAAAAATCAATAATTTCGCGGTGCTCTAGCCTGATTTAAAAAAAATTTTTTTTTTTAATATTAGGCATTCGATTAAAAGGAGGTTGATCAATAGGTCTTACATAAATATTTCTAGTCGCATTATTTATTAATTAATTATTGCGTGATAAATTAATTATGATACCATTTTTTGTGAAATTGTAGGTATGATTTAGCATTGGTGCGGCGGTGGTGCAGCGGTAGTGCGGCGATGCTAGGGGGAGTAAATTTTTAGCGTGCGGCGTAATAGTCCGCCAAACGGCGGTCGTGCAGCGGTGGTGCGGCGGTCGAACGAAATTTATTATTTTTCCGTAAAAAATAATAATTTCATTTTTACTCGGGAAGTTCCAGGGATGACCTGCAGGGTCAACCGTTTTCCAGTTTTTTTATTGAGGCTAGACAAGAATGTTAATTACTTTGTAACGATTTGATATTTCTTATAAAAATTTAAAATATTTATCTTCAATGTACATTTAACAGAACAAAAAAAACTGATCCCAAAATTTCTTTATTTTCCCGATCAAAAAAATTCCCGATAATCACCTATTTTTTCGGCCGTCACAGTGGCTATCCCCGTTAAATTATATTTTTTCGTTTATAACAACAGCCCAGTCGGAAGTACCGGGACATATACGCTTGATATTAATTACATTAAAAATTTTAATCGATAAGCTTAATAATAATTGATCATACACTTCCAAAGGTGTCATCACGTACACCAAAGAGTAGAAAAAACATTAATTAATATAATATAATATTTACGAAGTCATGACTGCGCAGGCGGTTGACGAAAAAGAAGAGTTTATCTCCGCGTCATTAGCAAATGCAATTCACGTGTCGCGATAACAAGTGCTAGGGGTGGCTACGAAACGATCTATAGAGTCAAGTGGAGCAGGGAGTCTACTACGAGTTCGGTCGGCATAGGGGATAGGTGGAGAGACAGGCGAGAAAAACGAGCAAGAATGAAAAGTCAGATTTGGAGCTTTAGCGTCGAAAAGCTCTGGGGGCTGAGAGCAGGCCGGGAAGCAGATGGAGCCAAGTTTGGAAACTAAACTGCCGGTACTCGACGTTTGTTCGTCGATCGTCATTGTTTTTGTTGCTTAACGATGAAACAATACACGAGTAGGAGATTCCCTGGAGTGTCGCCGACGGCACTTGCTCTGCTTTTTCTCTTTATCTGGGGCCACTCACCCCCGTCTGCTGCACTCCTGTCCCTGCACTTTACAATCCTTGACCCCGTGATCGTCACGTTTTACCATTTTCAAACATCTCAACTCTACTTTAGACAACCCTCGACATTCCATTGTGCTCATTCCTCCGAAATAAACACTATTGTTATTATAACTTATTATTTTAATCTTTTTACTTTCATTTTCATCAAATCTGGTATTCGTGAGTGATTACGGCTATATTAAAGGATATTTGTGATAAAATTACATGTATAGAATTTAATCTACGAGTTTATAAGTTAATATTTGTTCAAGTAAATTTTTTACAGACCTCAATAATAAAATAACAATTTTTACAATAAACTAAAATAAAATATAAAATTAAACAATTAAAAAAAAAAAAACCATAACAATTGTTGAGGCACATTTTATAATAGTATTATAATAAATCATACTTTTATTTACTTACATGACCTTGAAGGCCATCCCTGCAACTTCCCGCCAATTCTATACCTAAACGCTTGAAATTGCACTTATGACGTTTTTGAGCTCTTCGAGCTCATAAATACAATTTGTGTCTTATTTTGAGCTCTCCGAGCTCAAAAAAATAGATTTTTTTCGGTTTTCATTCGTCAACGATAACTCACGAACAAATCAACCAATTTTGACCGGACTGGCGGCGATCTACGTGGTTTTTTTATGTCAAGAGCTGATTAGTTTTTGGAATTGATCGGTAAAGACGTTTAAAAGTTATTCCAAAAAAACCACATTTGAAAAAAATTTTTTTTTTAGTTATTTTGTGATTTCTCAAAATCTACCGGTGCGAATCGTTCCAAAGTATATTCAAAATCTAAGTTCAGTCACGCCCTTTCGAATGGCACCAACTGCGATCAAATCGGTCAAGCCGTTCAAAAGTTATGAAAGGTTTACATACATACATACATACATACATACATACACACACACACACACACACACACACACACACACACACACACACACACACACAGACATACAGACACCATCGCGGGAATAGTCAGGGAAGCTTCCTAGGACTTCGAAACGTCGAGATTCGATGAAAACTCGATTTTCGTAAAACGGGGTGAAAATAATAACCCCGATTTTTGAAAATCTTCGATTTTCTAAGCGGGAAGTTAAATTTTTTGTTAGAACTATGTGAAAGAAGTTGTGGATAGAAATTATCATGTTAGTATGAGGATACCAAATCATATATTATGAATATTATGGTAGTAAAATATGGAGTATACCCATTTTATACACTGATAAAAAAATTGACAACTCAAGAGCCAAACTCTTGAACCAAGAATTCCATTTTGAAGAAAATGATTTTCTTGAATCAAGAGAATAAATTCTTGACTCAAAAAAATTTTCTTAGACCAAGAATAATTTCTTAGCTCAAGAATTTATTCTCTTGATTCAAGAAAATCATCTTCTTCAAAATGGAATTCTTGGTTCAAGAGTTTGGCTCTTGAGTCAAGTCAATTTTTTTATCAGTGTATAATAAAATAATAAGTAATTTATGTGTTATGTTAACAAAAATGTTTTGTTATTGTAGCAAATATTTCAGATAATAGTTCAACAAAACAGTTTAGTTGAATTAACTAGTCGGTTTGTTGAAGCAACAAAATTATTTCGATCTGTTTATCTACATATGTTATTCTAGCAATGTTATTCTAGCTATTGCTGAAGCTTTATAATAGTTCATTTACAAATTTTTTTAAAAAGTGAGTTAACACACAATTGTACTACTTTTAACTCAGAACTGTGCTACTTAATCGTTATTACACACGGATTGTGTTGAATGAAGGTCTGTGTAAAAAATGTCATCAATACAAATTTTCGTGTTAAATTTTATGGAAATTTTTTTACTGTGTAATTAATTGAACGTAATTAGTACAGCTTGTGTACTCCTAAAATTTGAAAAATTGTTCTATATTTTGAAAAGTAGTAATCGTTATTCATTATTTAGATAACTTTATACCGAAATTAAATTTTCTTCATTATTTTTTTTTATTGAATGTTAAATAATATCCTGCTTATCAACTAAAACCTCAATGAACAATCTATGTCTTTGACATCACTAAGTCATTAAATCAAATAAACCCACCCATCAGTGCAGCAATGGCCAATATTGTCTTTGACTTTGAGCTGAAAGCATCAATGTCTTTTCACCATTACAATGGCATAGATGTGGTGGTGATCAGGAGGAAAATTTTCTTCCCCTTGTCCTTGTGTTGATTTTGATTCCAGCTCCTTATTAGTGGACTTAGAAGCTCTTACCAGGATCTAAGGATCGCAGTATAAACCTTGATTCGATTAGGTCACCAGGGGAGCATTCTGATGCCCTGACGCTTAAATTGTCTGTTACTTTGTAATGAACCCGCGTGTATAGGAGTTATTGATGTCGGACCGAAAGGACCGTGAGAATCGAGACGAGGCAGATCTCAAGTGTATGAAAGCACTCAAGACAAGACGCCAGCGGGATTTCTCATAACGAAAGTAAAGACACCGCAAAGTTACCGAGACACCTTGTGTATGGACTGTGTGAAGTGCATAGAGTGCATGAAGGGTATAAAGTGTAGTAAGTGTAGTAGGGTAAGGTAAAGTCAAGAGCTAACAGCACGCTGTAGGGCTCTTGTCGATCGTCTTTGTTATGGTCGGCGACACGCCAGGTAACTTATCATCTAATAAATTTATAAGCTGCTATGCGTATCCTTTAATATTTCATTTTAGCGTAGCTTTTCCTTGATTTTGTTCTGTATTTTGCTGGCGTATAAAGTTCTGGAGGATGATTGTTAATTTTTATTTTTAAAAATAACTCTGTATTTCGATGAAAAAATTTTTGGATTGGCTTGATATGGGCTGATCTGATCATATACGGCCACATTAAGTTATATATACTCAAATGATTTTGTTAAAATAACAAATGGTGATTAATAGAATAGTTATTTTAAAAAAATGAGGCAAATTTTAATAACAAATTAATTTGTAATACTGTTAAATCAATCTGTGGTCTTGACAACAGTAATTTTATTGTTATTAAAATATCTGTTTGTTTTTACAGCAAAATTATGTCGTTACCATTACTAAGCTGACTTTATTGTCATAACAGAATTTATTTGTTGTCTTGAAAAAATCTATTTGTTCCTATAAAAAAATTTATTTGTTGCCGTTACTCTTAGATATTTCAACAAAATGATTTTAGCTACTAATTATTTTTGTTAAACCAATAAAAATATTTGTTTTTCCGATGAAACAATTAAGTTGCTTTAAAAAACCGATTTCTTAATTCAGGTAAACTGTATTGTTGAGCTTACTAAATAATTTTGCTACAATAACAAAATGGTTTTGTTGCGATAACATATAAGTTACTTATTATAACTCATTTGCTATCATAACATAATTTGTTATCCTAATATTAGCATAATAATTTGCTACCACAATTTGTTTTATGTAGTCCTTACAAAAATTTTAATTCAGTGATATTAGAATAAAAAACAAATTTTCATAATTATTTGAACTTTTAAAAAATTTCTAAAATATGTGTATGGCAATTAAAATATTTTATTAAACAAAAATTGGTTTAATAGTTGATGATAATTATGTAGAAAAACAGTAAATAATAAATTTCTTATTTTAAAAAATCAATCCATGATCTATTATCAATAGCCACTTAGATGTCCGTGAACTAGTTGGGCTGCTTAAGTTCGTGGTGCCAAATATCAATTAGAGAACATCAAAAGTACTCGATGTACCTGAAGTTAAAACGCGCTACTCCATACAAGCTCTGTCATACAGAATATCGAAGTCAATCAACAAGTTTGCAATTAAGATAGACATTATTGGTGTTTTTGCAAATAAATTAAAAAGAGTGGCTTGAAAACTAGAATTGTAATTAACTGTCGTGTTAATGCTATTATTTCCATTATTCTTATTACTATGCGAAGAAAATTAAATTATATTATCTACAATACGGAATTTTTTGAGTCAATCATCTGAGAAAGGAGTAAAAATTTCCAGTTTTAAAATTAATTAGTGTAGGAGCAGAAAAAATATTTTGCTGTAAATATTATCTCTGTTTCTACATTAGTAAAAATATTCGTTTTTAAGTAGTTTTAAAATGTAAGGATAAGTGGTCGTAAATTTAAGGATTAGATGAGTAACTAGTATTACTCGAAATTCTGTCACCAGATGTCAAAATATAGTTACTCCGTAAGATTGTTAAAAATGTTGTAGCCTAAGTGCGAGTGAGAAAGTAAGTGTATCAAGTATGCTGTTTAGAGATAGGAGTAAGAAGGGACCGAAAGGCCTAAGTAATTGTAGGGGATAGTTTAAGTAAGTCTAACACCATCCAGGCTAGTAAGTACCCGAGTCGAAAAAATGAACTTACATGAGCTTAAATCAATTGTTTTAGTATAGCAGTTAAGTTCATGTAAGTTAATTTTTTCAACTCGGGCAGTTGTGTACTATTTTCCTTTCAAATAAAGCTATTATTATACTTTTTAAAATATTGCCTCGTCCTGTAATTTCTTTTAATTAATATAATATAAAAATCTATATTCTACATTAGTTTTATAATTTTGTAATTAGAAATAAGAAAATAAAAAAAAATATAACTCCCTCAAAAATTTTAAATGCTTTATTGATTACTCAAGAATAATAAAATCTGTAATCAACATGTCAACTGTCAATGTATGATCATATACGGCTATGTATATATGGATCACTCACTTTTCCCGGGTTATTAAATCTACTATTGATACATCACTCCCAACTAAGTCCTTCTATCTCTTCTCTATCACATTTTCAGGACAAAGACTTGTGATGCGGTGACTTATCTACGATACAGTTATGAAATCGTAGTGCTGTAAAGACATTGATATTGATGGCTCAAAGTCAAAGGCGGTATTCGTCACTGCCATTAGACTTAGTTCCAAGTCAAGAGTATTGAATGAATGTCTCTGTATCGAAGGATATTGCGGTTTAGAGTCATGATGTGCTTAATATCTATTAGATATTGGAAGGTACATTAGACTTCAGGCACAAGTAATACCCAACGTAGACTGGCTGTGAAAATTAGAATTCGACTAATAGGCACGTAGATATATGTATATGCATATATTGAGATATAAAGTGTGTACGGCATGTGGATTTGATCGATGAGATGCACGTCCGGTTGCAGGTTAATAGCAATATTGGCTGCTGCTAACTACACCCCTTGCTGTAATTTGATCCCAGGTATTAGTGTACTGAGAGATTCCGAGACCGTCGTCACAGAGGGTGCGATCTGGAGAGCTCCACTCCAGAGCTCCCAAGTATATATAATAATCAGGATAATAATGATAATGATGATAGAGCATAGGAATCCGCGACAGAACAAGCGAGGAGGAGAACGCTCTGCTCAATCGGGTCCGCTCTACCCAGCCGTGACATAATTTAACCAAATTGCCGGACAGTCAGCTACGAATACCAATCCTCGCATCTACATGGCTCTGTATTAAACATGTAATGCTCGGTCCAGTGTCTCGACACGCACAATTTCGCCGCTCGTGTGTTATGCGCATCGGTAGGTGAGTTCAGCTCTCGTTCAGAATCGGCGATACGTGACTGCCTGGAGAAAAAGAACCCATGAACATTTCGAGTTAGGAAGTGTTACATTTTTTTTTTTTTTGAGTCATTTACTTAATTACTGGATTTGAATTTTTCAATAATTTGTATATGTGATCAATAAATATTTCGCACATTATAATTTGGAAAAAAAAACTTAAATCCTTATCTAAATAGATACATATAAAATTTTCAGTGATATAATCACTCATCAGGAAATCTTTGAAATTGTAAGTAAGAACTTGAAATCGCTGAGAACGGATATTACGAAATTCGACCATCAACAGGAACCTTTATAGTATTGAACTGTAATTATGATAGATTCAAAGTTTCATGGCTTTTTTCCTCAAAATCTTCATTTGCAGATAAAGAAATTTTTGGACGTTGTCTTTTCTTCCTTAAATATTTTTATCTGTAGATAAAAAATTTGACTTTAAGTGTCTATTTTTTATGACACTTGTGATTTTTTTAAACATCATACATAGATTTTTTCTTCAATATTTTCATCAGCATATTAAGAAATTTTTGTTCAAAGTTCATGGCCATCTTTTTGAATATTATTATCTGCACCCGAAAGAATTTTCATTCAAGTTTTCTGATCTTTTTTCTAAATATTTTTTTAGAAATATCAAAGAATTTATATTCAATTATTATGGACTTTTAGAAAAAGCATTTTAGTAAAAAAAATATTTCAGTCAGATTTAAAGCTTATATAGAATTGAAAATTTAATTTTTTAATACATCGAGCAAAATAGGCGGAAATCAACTACATGGAAAGAACAAAAAGACACTGCATATTCTTCCATATTATACTCCGTGATATCTGTGGTGAAAAAAAATTTCAGAAGATAGCCAATATACTTTAGAGTATACTAAATTATTTTTGGATTATACTTCGTGTAATCTCCGATTTAATCGATTAATTTTTCTGGTTATATCCCGTAATATAACACGAGATATAATCCGAAAAAATATCTCGTGTAAATTGAATTATACTCGGTCGAAATTTGGATTATACCCACGATAATTCCGCCATAATAATTGGTATTGCACAAAAATTAAAAAATGAAATATTAGCAATGTAAAACTCAAGCGTGACTATGAACAGGTTATATCTTATTGTCACAAATATAAACGTAAAAACATACGTCTTGTACACTATTTTTACATATCTTGTAATTGTAATACTTATAACGGCAAAAAAATATTTTTACATAGCAAAAAATATAAATAGTCACACACTAATAATTCACTGATTATATTTTATTAATGTTCAATATGCTGATTGACTGTAACTCACAAATTGTAAACAGCACTTCACGCGCAGGCGCTAGAAAAAAAAAAATGGCGGAGTCATCGTGGGCATAATCCAAATTTCGACCGAGTATAATTCAATTTATACGAGATAATTGTTCAGATTATATCCCATGTAATATCACGCGATATCACGGAGTATAATATGGGAGGATATGCAGTGTCTTTTTGTTCTTTCCGTGTAGTTTTCTCTGAGACAATATAAATTTTATATTTATGAAAATCAAAACCGTCAAAAGTAACACCACAACGTTGCGCAAAAATGTAACTGTAATCTATGTAAACTACGACTCAAGATATCATTTAAACAAATAAGTTCCCAGTATTATCCAATCATTTTTCAATGAACACGCGTAGCTAAAAAAATTCTTCAATCAAAACAAAACTAAATTAAACTTTTCGCCCCATTAAAAATTAAACACAATATCTCGCAAACAAATAATTTAAAGATAATCTTTAATCAATATTAAAGTTATCAAAGAAGGGAATTTGAATCCAAAAAATGTTTTGTTATATTTATTATTTCTCTTTAGGATACGTTATTTCATTTATAAAACTCCTTTCTCAGCTCTTTTAGTTTCACCTCTGCCCGGTTTTTTAGATAGAATCCTCCCTCGGCTTTATTTCTCCTCCTCTTTCTCCCATCATCATCCTCTTTCACTCGTTTGCTCTTGTGCCTTAAACTCCAACGGTCGTTCTTCAGCATACTCGCCTTAGCCTCTCGTGTATCCTCAGCATTCTTTTATCTCTTTCCTCAAGTGCCGGCACAACCACTTGGTTGCCGACTTCACCTTCCTTGCTGCATCTACCCACACTCACCCTCACCCTCGGCTTTCTTGATACATCTTTTGTCCCTCATCCTCATTCTCATCTCTATCCTCATCCTCTCATATTTCTTTTTAGTCCACCTTTAACCCCTCCTCAAACCCTCACTGCTATCCCTCAATCTCCACTTACTTTTGCCGCACTCTTTTGGTCTGTACACCACTACCCTTGTAATCTGTTTACGACTCTTCTGAGGCAGGAACTAACCATGCTGTTGACAAAGCCATACAATGCCTTTCTCATCAAGGCAATCGTTTATGAATACCCACTGTTATACCGTTATTATTATTTTTTTTTATATTTATCTGTTTATTTGTTTTCTTCTTCATCTTTATTTTAATATTTCCTTTTACCTACTTTCTTATAAATTCTAATTTTTTTTATAATTATTTTCAATTGAAAAACTGAACTTTTTTTTATAAAAAAAATTTTTAATTAGAATTTTTGATAAATTTATATAATTAAAAAAAACCAGGAAAATTTATTGTGTCAACCTAGCGTTCTATTGATTTAAAATTTTTTTTTCTACTATTCTTATTAAAAAAATAAATTTATGGCAATTTGGTAATAAAATAATTCTTCAATGCATGAATAAATACCTGAAATTGTAGAAAAATTATTTACACCCACACTGAAAAAATATATATACGCATATATGCTGACAAAAATACATATACGTCGCACATATAAAATATATACGCCACATACTTTTTTTTTGCCCCCGTATATGCGGCGTATATTTTTTTTCAGTACGGGCAGTGTACATGTTTAGTCAACGAGAATTTAATAATTGCCTAAAATCAATCTAGAATCATGGATTGAAAATTAACGAGTACGCTGCATCGGCTTTTGAGTAATTCATGCCATATCGGTTGCAAAAAGTTTCACAAGGTTAATTACGTTATTGTAATACAAAATTTTCGAATCATTTTGATTATTAATAAGATTTTTTAATTACGCACTGAAAATTGTATTTATAAGAAGAAGAAAAAACCAAAAATTTACGAATTAGTGAGTTATAATAATTTTAAAAACCTAAGATTTGTTTGAAACCACATTTTTTTTTTAATTCTTTTAATAACTTCCTACTTGTAAAAATTATTCATTTTCAAAGCAGAAAATTAAAAAAAAATGAAGCTCAGATTTTTTTCCTGAAGCTTTAAGAAATATTTAAGTTTAACTTAGATCTTTTGATAAAAAAAAAAGCTCGAACGCACTGGCACTCTTAATTTCACTTTTCACATTATTAAAATCATACTAATAACATCATAAATTTTTCTATCAATAATTATAATTATAAACCGGTGACATTAGCCGAGTGAACTCACCGGCCAGGTGTGGGTTCGAATCCCAAACTGGTCTTAGAAACCAGCTTGGTTGAGATTCGACTCTTGCCGCGTAAGTTAAGATTCTCACAACCCAAAAAGACCCCAACGTACCACTCCCAACAGTTAACGTCGGCGGTATGACCACAGTCGTTAAAATCGACTATAAATAAATATTAATTAAAAAAAAAATTATAATAACATCTTTTGTTAACAATAAATTTAACAACCCCAAGGTCATGTTTAGATAAACCCGGTCCATTAGTATAAAAAACTGATTTATCTATCAGTATAATAACATCTCATTTTTAATATACATTCTAATTATAACCAAATTTCAAGGAATTTTTTCTTCGCGTGCATCTCATCCGCAAACTCCAGCTTGAAAGTATTAAAAAAATTCAATCAATGCCCATCGAAGCGTAAAAAAAAGCTAGTTCTAAAATGAAATTTCTAGCACATCAAATTTATTACAAATCAATATATTAAATTAGAATCCGAGGAACAAATACTTTCGATAGATTTAAACTCTCAGGACATTTATATAAAAAGTTGGCTAATGCCGCGTCGTCAACAGCTGGAAGCGTCGAGCGTCTAGATTCAAGTGTTTAACGACAGAGTACGATCTATAAAAAATGAAAATAAATAAAAGTTAAGTTGTAAAAAAAGTTTTATAAAAAAGTGAAACATTAAGAGGTAGAGTCTTTTGCGCCTTCTTTTGTCCCGAGTATCGGCAGGAGACTATAATCGCCCGAGGAAGACAAAGTTAAAGCTTTGGTTCCTCGCTGTAAGCTTCCTTGTTTAAGTTCCGCCTCTCTTCTCTTCTCTCTTCGTTTGGCACTAAAACAGCTCGGTGATTTCGGTGTCTCTTACGCCTCCTATCCACCTTTTCTCGCTTAACTTACGGCGCCTCGCATCGCCTTACGTTACACATTTACCGGTATCAAAATATATATACAAACACTGTGCAGTAGTGTTATGTGTTATGTATATACTACGACTAGAGTCAGACAGGACAGTATAGTTTCATAAGGTATAAGGTATAAGGTATATTATGTCGAGGACACGGTAGAATCAACAGCCAAGTAAACGGCACACCCTTGACTACCCTCTGACACTGTCCCTACTGTTCCGAAGAGAAACAATATAATGTGATTTACTGGACCATTACTGCCAGTGTATTTTCCGAGTAGTAATGTCTAGGTGTGGTGATACCACTCGCTCCAACGAGAGAAAATGTCCAAGATGGTCTTCAATGTGTTACAGCTATAATACACCTTTCTACTACCTACTGCCGCCCTGTACACTTTATTTTTATTTTTATTATTTTTATATCGCAGTTGAGCTTTTTATTCCGGACCACAGTGTCGTTTTTGACTTGATCGCTTTTCTTTCCTCGTTATTTCGTCGCTTCGATAACACCAACGACTGTCCGCGTAATAAACTCGGTGAACCACAGCCATAATTTTAATGCCGCTCGTCATAATCCCCGAAATATAGATAGACCGTATAATTTATAACCACAATATTTTCATGTCATTGTCACAGAATATTATGACGTTCTTCTGCGGTTTAGTTAATGTCAGCATCAGCACTGCTTGTGACGCAGGTGTTGAGAATTTATTTTGTTTCGAAGGCATGACAATTTTTTGATTTTGGTAATTATTTATTTTCATTTTTTAAAACTTATTTTTGTTGGGGAAATTATAATTTTTTTTTTTTGTGTTTAAAATAACTGATTTGTTGACAGTAAGTGATAGTTTAATTAATTACATTTCATGAATTATTTTTAATTTAATAACTTCATTTTTGGAACAACATTTTTAAGTAATTTTTTTTTGTATGATTTTATTTGATCATTTTTTTTCCCCGAGTTAATTTTGAATGCTTCGTAGCGCGAAGCGCGTGAGGTTGTGCTTTATACTCGACTCGTCAAAGTCAAGCAATTTTGTGATCTTTAAATGCCTCTATCACAACCATATTATACTTATACAATGATATAAGTAGATGTACACCGAAAAAACACTTAAATTAAACCATCTTTTACTTTCTAAAATCATTTCATGATGCTATTTTGAAAAAAAAAACGTTTTGAAAAAAATTTTACGTGGACGTCCGGATGTCACCCCATTTTGGATGTACCAACGATTACTCCCGAACAAATTGATATTTTAAGACCGGACCTTTTTTATTAGTTTAAGAATTCGATGAACTGGGTCCGTATTTCATATCAGTGGCCTAGTTTACGTACTTTTTTTTTTAATTTAATTTTTATTAATATACAACGATACAACCGTACAAAGCCAAACGAACTTTTCTGATTTGTCACGTGAAAACTATGGCGCGACTTGATCAAGCTAGATTTTTTTAGACTGCGTGCGCATATGACAAGAAAAAAGAGCGCCGATATTTAAAAAAAAATAAAAAATACTCTGTAAAAAATTACTTAATTATAATTTTTTTTTTTTAATCAATTACACAATTAATTTTTTTCTTAAAAAATGAATGAGCGTTATGAGGCGTGCACTTTTGGATTTTCCAAACTTTTTTTATATAAATTGACTTGAAGCATGATAATTATTAATTGAAAGTTTAAAAAAAATTTATTGGGTTACAAGAACGATAATATCTTATGAGTCCTTCGAGCAAAAATTCTTGAATAATTTATTGGAATCTCTAATTAATGTTAATTATAAAATTACTAAAATTTAATTTGCGCGCGCAAGCGCGTGCCTGGATATAGAGCTTGCGTATATATTCATGCTTATGATATATTTGACCCATCACATCATGAAAAATTGATGCCACATACATTTCATCTCAATTTTGTATTAAGATCTTTTTATCAGGCTTGATATATCCTGATATAGTCATACATGGCCTGGTATGTACACGTACATTTTTAACTTCCCGCTAAAAAAATCTCAGATTTTCAAAAATCGGGAAGTTATTGGTTTTACCCCGTTTTACAAAAATCGAGTTTTCATCAGATCTCAACGTTTGAAGGTCACAGGAAGCTTCTCTGACTATCCCCGCGAGGGTGTCACTATGTCCGTATGTGTGTGTGTGTGTGTGTGAAACCTCTCATAACTTTTGAATGGCTTGACCGATTCGATCGCGGTTCGCACCATTCGAAAGAGCTTGTCCAAACTTAGATTTTGGATACAATTTGGATCAATTCGGACCAATAGATTTTGAAAAATTTGAAAAAAACTGTAAAAAAAATTTTTTTCAAAAGTGGTTTTTTTCATAGTGGATAGTGTTTTATCAACCTTATATCAAACTTTTGAGCTTGAAGATCTCAAAAGCATAGAAAAGTTATCTTTTTGAGCTTGGAGAGCTCAAAATAACACATCAATTGTATTTTTGAGCTCGAAGAGCTCAAAAACGTCGAAAATGCAATTTTAGGCGCCCAGGTACGGAATTAGCGGGAAGTTGCAGGGATGGCCTTCAGGGTCAACCATTTTCCTAATTTTTTTGATATGGTCATATATGTTCTGATACGTTTTGATATAGCCTGATATGACCATATATGTCCGAATATGAACAATTTCATATCAAGTCACATGTGACCATATCAAGCATGACATCTCCTGACATGGTCATATATGACTTGATATAGAGCGTTCATATCAGGCTATATCAGAAAATTTTTCACGGGATTTGACATATTTCATAAGTAAATTTAGTAAAATTACTTATAAAATTATTAAGACTGTATGAAGTTCGACTGAAGACCATTAATAATGAACTATATCAATTCTTATTGAGTTACTTCATTGAATTATTAAATTAATCAAATCGAAGAAACTTATATGTGAATCAATGATGTATACTAATCATGAATTAGCACAGATATAACAAATGTTAACATAAAATAATTACAGAGCAGAAATTGAATAATTCGATCAGTAGTAAAGGTCAATAATATGTTTCATCGTAATGCATACTTGAATTCACAAAAAAAAAATTCGAATAAAGAAGAAAAAAAAGTTTGGAAAATCCAAAAGTGCACGCCTCATAATCTCATTTTCCATAGTAAAATTGATTAAAAGAAAATACAAATACTTTTAAATCTTTCGTGCCATCGTTCGCCCAGAAAAAAAAGGTATTGCGCATGTGTTGTAAACGAACCTTATTTACATAGATATAGACATACACACGATAAGTGAATTTTAGTTTATTGCTAATTATAATTAAACTACAGTAGTGGTCAAAAGTATTTTGTCAACATTATACGTTAATTTTTTTCAACAATGTCAAAATACCTTGAAGCCACCATTTTCCTACTCTCTAAACATGAATTAGTGAAAATTCACTTGAATAAGTGAATATTCACTATTTCCAAGTGAATTTTCACTAATTCATGTTTAGAGAGTAATATTTGAAAAATTAAACTTTCTTTTGTTACGAACAAGGACCACTTTGACAATATTCTGTAGATTATTCAATAGCTGTTAAGAAAATAAATAAATGATTATTGTGTTTCATATTTTTTTTTTAATTAAACCATTAAATATATTTGTCAAAATACTTTTGAGCGCTACTGTACATTGAATTAGACCGTGATCTTCAAAAGGACTTAGTTTTGGATAATACTGAAGCTTATAAAAAAATGGACTTGATCAGTTAAGTTTTTCGGCAGTAATCGTGACGACGCCAGTTTTCATACATACATCAGACATACGGACGTGCACGGAATAATTTTTTTAAACATTTTTTTTATTTATTTAAAAAGCAAAATGTCTTATAAAAATATCATAAGTGTTGAAACTAGTATTTTTTCATGAGATTCATGTGTAAATATTATTCTACAAAAACAATAGAAAATAAATAGAGACAATTTTAGTTAAAAAAAATCACTTGATTTTTGTAAAGCGAGAGTAGAGCACTTACCATCCGCTTCGCTTATGAGGCGTACAAGGTAAAAGCCCCAATAGATGATCACGTACCAGTATATGATCACTCCATGTATTTGTATATCTATATTCACAAATATAGGTATACAAATACATGGAGTGATCATATACTGGTACATGAGCATCTATTGGGGCTTTTACCTTACTGAAGATAGATTTAAAATGTTTTTTTAATGGCTTATTTAAAATACTTTGAAGGAAGTATAAGTGACTAAGAGTATGAGAATAGATTTTTATGTATTTTTTACTTTTTTCCCCTCTTGTAAATTTTTATCTTACTGCTGATTAATCCTCCAATTTATAGAAGCAGTTCTACAGGATGTATAAATGTTGGAGGACTTAGTGAGAAGATTTTAATGAAGGAATTTATCGATTTCCATTGTCTCAATAGAAATTCTTCTCTCGATTTTTTTTTACTTTTCCGTGTTTTTATTCCCATACCTACACATACTCGAGTTTTATTGCATTCACAGAAGCGAAAAAAATCATCAGATACAGGCTGAAATTATAAAAAAAGCATTTGAAGATTAATTTAAGCAGAACCAGAGTTCTTCGAATCAATTTTGAACTAAAATTTTACGCGTAATCTCAAAATATTTTTCTTTTTTAATATAAAAATATAATTTATAATTATCAAATAATTGTAACATAAACAAAAACGTCGAATAATTTTGCAATGTAAAAATGGTTTTACACAATTTTTACATCTTTGGAAATAATAAATTTTCAAGGATAATACTTAATTTCTACTCACTAAATCATAAAAACTTACAAGTTTTAACATAAAATGTATTTCAGAGTTTCATATGGACTGGCAAAAAAAATTTTAAGAGCGAATTAATAAAATTTGTACAGTATATTCAAAGAATTCAAAATAATACGTAGATAAAAATTTTCTTATTATTTATCATAATGAGTATTCATGAATAATAAATAAATATAAAATTTAAAAAATCATTTTCAGTTTTTTATTATAAATAGGTTATGATTCTATCGATAATAAAAAGTTAAACTCTTTTAAAATTTCTAAATGATTAGACATTTTTATTATAGTAGGCGATCGTAATTTTATGTTGTATAATGAATGCATGTATTTCTCACATATTTTCAAGATAATTCAATTAAAATGAATATATATAAAATATATATGAAAATCGTTTAATTTTTAATTATTTGTTGATCATACTTTTTTTTTAATTTTTTTTTTTATTTTAAAATTTATTTTTGATGAAAATTATTTATAAAGGCAGTTTTCTTTCAGAGTGTATGTGAATATGAACATAAATAATAACAATTACAATAATAATATCAACAATAGCGATCGAAATAAGACATTACATCGGATAAAGAGCATTAAACGTATATTATGTACATGCATAAAGCAGAAGTAAGGGATGGATCTATATATTGAAGGAAAATAAGAGACGAGGGAGTTAAATATTATCCGGCGAGTTATCTATTTATCTTATGGTTGATGGCGGGAGTTAGTTTTTTTTTTATCTTACATCAAACAGTTATCACACCCAGTTTTACGAGTGCCATTTGTAGATGCCATGTTATTTGTGATGGATGTACATTTTAAAAGCAAATCGTAAAATATCTTGCAATGGGTCATTTGTAATGTCTCGACATATTGAGTCAATTTTTATTCCCCCATAAATCGATAACTTTTTACTCTTTATGCAACTCCCTGTCATTTATTACTTCTTGTTAAAAATGTTTTCAATTATTTATTAACTGTTTTTGATATTTATCCCTGTTATTAATAGCCACTCAAATGAATTTATTTTACAAAATATTACAGGAGACCATTTCAAATCAATCCACTACCATTAAATAAATATTTGCCAACAAAAAAAAAGACAATAAATAATTACAGACAGCCAAATGTTTTTATTTTGTATCATAAATTTTAAAAGTTGCTCCACGTATAGAAAAAGAAAATATTAACCCGCAAAAAAATAAATTGAATACTTTTCACCATGGAGTTTATCGAAGATTCCCAATAGCAGTATATCCGGACTGGTCAGCGTTATCGGACTTGCTCTTTTAAAAACCCCTATCCCCTGCTCCCTGCCCCTGTCCACTATCTCGTCTCTCAGTTAGTTCTCTTTTTCCGACCGTACACCGCACACCGCACGTGGCCTCTCTCCCTCTACCACCGTGAGATTAAGGTATAAAAATGATAAAGTCTCCACCGACGGACCTTTTTATCGGCGATAAAATTCCAAGTCCGTACAGATCCTAAAAGTGTCAAGCACTCTTGGAATCCGATATTTTATTGTGACGTTAGAGTGAGTTTTTCTTTATCTCTCGTTTCGTTTGTCGCTCTTGCTTCTCTTCGTTTTTACCCCCATTATACTTCTCACTACATATACTATATAGTGTCTGCAACTACTCAACTGTCCCAAACGTTTACGATCAAAATAGTAAACTGCTATAGACTTAAAGTGAGACCGATATGACTGGACCACCAATTTTTTTTTTTTTTTTTTTTTTTTTATATATTTTGCCGGAATATATCATCCTCGACGGCTCTACTTGGACAATGGCCGAGTCGGGGGATCGAACCCGAGCAATACGTTTTGTCCAATTCGTTGGGTAAAATCCAACATATACTACTATCATTCCCAATTTTTTGGTAATCGCTTCTTCGATTTTTCGTGATGAAATTTTCTTGATATAGCCAATTTTTACATGAGACAATATGATTCGATCTGATCATAAATGAATATGTGAAGACAGATAAAATTATGCATGAGAATAAAAAAAGTAATTCATTATAATTTTTCAATTTTTCAAGTTACCAATTAAAAAAAAAAATGGCTTTTGTTCTTACTAAACTATAACTTTTTAAAAAATTGACTCATCAAAACATTTTTTTTTTTTTATTTCAAAACTTAGATTAGATGAGATTAGATTTACTTTATTATGCCAAGGCCTAATGGCCGAATGGCAAACTTATATAAAATACAGACATAATTAAGGATACATCATATATACATATAAAAATAATGAAAAATACACCATTAGAATGATAATTAACAATATTGATTAGTATCATTATTATTAATATTAATAGTATTTGCTATAGTAACTATTTAATTATAATCTATTCTAGATTTAAAAATGAATGACATAAAAAAAACATCATTTCAATTTAACCAATTTGCTCAACAAGCTTAACAAAATTCTGTAAGTAATAGTAAAGTTTAAATAAATGAGTATTGTTACATCTTTAAATGTACGTTTTAAAAAGAAAAAAATATAAGAAAAGTATTCGCAATTATTTTGATCGCTTTTTTTTCAGATTTTTGGAAGAAACAGAAAATTTTTCGATGATTACCATTTTGAAATTTTTTTTCTCTATAAAAAACTAGCATTTTTTTACATCTCAAATTTTTCCAGTGTGGTATTCTCTCGATTTCTATTTATTTTTGTAGATTAAAAAAAAATGTTTTTAAACCAAAACATCTTTGAATACATTTTTTGTTTGATTTGGCAATTAAAAAATGGCTTTATATCACAATAATGATCCAAAAAATATTTATAACCAGAGAAAAAAATTAATAAATTATGAAACTCAAAGTTATAAAAGAAAAAAAAAAGTTTTTCAATATTAATTTTAATATATTCCTAAAAAATAAAAATCCACGAACATTTTGTAGTAGTCAAAACTCGGCAAAATTTTTCTCTTCCAGCAACATGTGAATTACGTGGCTGAAATTTCCATACATAGCTGTGAAAATGAAACTAGAATTGTATGTAAACTCTGTAAACTTTAGAACAAAATGGAGAAAATAAAATTTCCTTTGACAAAGATCTCTATATCAGAATAATAATAAAAGAAAGTCTTGCCGTTCCATAGTTTTGTGAAGAGGACAAATAAAGTATAAAACAAAGATAAAGTATTTAAAAAAAGAAGTTGTAAATGAACGATTAAACAAAAAGTTTATGACACTTTTAATTGAGGGTGAATATTCGTGCTCGTCACAAGTTCGTCAGAATGAGAAGAGTATGAGTTGTCCATTTAAAATGAGAGTATGCGTGCAGTAACTAAACTCGCATAAATCTCGTATAAAACATCGTATTTAAATATTACCTAAGGTATACAGGACTTTATCATGCGGATTAGCATAAATATAACAACCAGGATGGTACATCGAACGTGACTTGGTAACTCTGAGCTGCTGACACAACACCCCGGGAATACTCTAATGAACCCAAAGCAATTTAATATCACGTTAAAAAATAAGTTACCTTTAATGACAGGACACTAATTGCTACCCATAAATAAAATCTTTAAAATAAGTTAATGACGTTCAACTAAATTCATAAAACTACCCAGATGTTACTTTTTTTTCTATAAGCTAAAATTCTTTTGTGTTCTCAAACTTTTTTTTCGTCATTATTTAAAAAAAGAACTTCCCGTTAACAAGATAATGCACTTTAATACTGTCTCTTTCGGCGAGAAGAGACAAGAAGGGGGAAAGGAAAAAACAGATAAAGAACAATGGTGTCTTGGCTATTTATCTCGGCATAGGGTTATTAAATAGTACCGGGTTTTAATGAAAACAATGAAGCTTTGTGTCGAAGACCTTCATCGTGGTAACTTTCATATCCGAGAATTTACATTAATTTACATCCCTAATTTAATAACCGATGTATGGACATTATGGTACAGTTATGCTTCGTTAAAATACGTCTGTGTTGTGTACTTTGTTTTAGGTCGGTAATAATGATTAAAGTTTTATTAATATATGTAGTTACAATACAAAACGTTTACAGAGTTCGGAGTTCTCACTAAACAAAGTTTATGTTTAGAAAATTAAATTTTTTTATCAGATACTAGTTGTTGATGTAAAAGACTTAATTTTTTTTTTTACTACGAAATTTTGTCTATTTTTCGTAAATTTTTTATTCATATGTGAACTTGTATATCATGCATGAGTCTTACACTATTATTGAACATTTGTAATGACTCATTACTCATCACTGATCAGACATGAAAATTTTCAAGTCCAAGTCTGAAAACGACACACTTAAAGTTACAATTTTTTTTTTTCAATTTTTTGTTCGACTATTTTCCTCTAAATTGCAGAATTTGTTAAAAATTGTCCAAAAATTAGGAATTTTGTTAATATCCTTTAATTATTATCATTTAATCCCTGATAAGCCAACATTTAAACCGTATCCCACTAACAGCGATGAGGGTAAAAAAACGAGTACAATTTAATTTCAAGTATCCAATAAAGGTCGAGAAATTTTTTTTTGTTTTCAAATTAAAGCTCGAATAATTTTTCGTAAGATAGATTATAATTTTTAAATAATTTATTAATATAAAAATAACATTTAACATGAACAAAGTCTCTAAAATTCCAATGGAATTAAATTTTAGAGGTGGGTACTTTTTACCTAGTTTGTCTGCCAGAGGTTAATAGCCATATCTAGAAGTGTAAATGATTATGCAAACATAAAAATATTTCTTATGACATTTTATTAATAAGTTAATCATTAAATTAGTTAATATTTTTCATCAATAAAAATTTATATAAGATTTAATATGATCACATATGGTTATCCATGGACATACATAGAAACAAAATAAAACCCGAACTACCAAAATTAACAGTATAACAGATAAACATTGATAATTTAGTCAACTTAAATTGTTACAATTGGTTATTGATTTGAAAGAAATTTTCTATGAAAATTACCATGAAAATCATTTTAATCGAGGGAAGTTCTGCTATTCCTAATCTAATTACAACTCTTTAAATAATTATATACAAATACAATGTAAAAAATCATCATATGATCATATGTGTTGAAACGAAGTTAAAATTAATGTATGAACAAATATGGTCATATATCACTTATTTTAGTGTGTAAAATTATTCCAAGTAGTATTTAGTGATATATAATGCACCTATTCACGAAATTTTGAAAAATTTTTGATTCCCGTAAAAGACATTCTTACATGAATATAAACAATATAGAGTCTTGTATGAATAAAAAATGAATGAATGGCTTATAAAGTACAATTGGATTGTTATTTTATCTCGAAAAGAAAAATTCAAAATGCTATATTTATTTCTAAGTGCACTCCTGAGAAACAAGTACATCTTTACAGTCATGAAAATGACATGAAGGATTCCTTGTTTTTTTTTTTTTTTTTTTTTTTTCTTACAACAGACGCGGTGTATATATCTGCGCCTTTATCAAAGCTGCAAGCTTTTGCTGTTATGTAATCTCGAATAGCTGTATCATTCTTAAGACAAGAAAGCATCCGTCTTGTATATACATATAAAAAAAGTTTCATATCACTTCTTTATCCGGTCTTATTTTGCCTCTCAGAGTGGAGTTACAAAAAAAATTTAAATAAACTGCAATATAGCTTTTAAATTTCACTGCTAGAAAATCTTATGCATGCATGTTTGAGGATATATCGTTCCGGTGGGATATAAAACCTCAAGTGAAATGACACAACATAAAGTGTTTTCGTATTAAAGAAAATTATGGGAATCATTTTTTAATCAATGCGATTTTTTTTTGCACGATAAAAAAAAGTTCGAAAAATTAGTTATATTTTATAAAGTTGTCGGAAATATGGAAAAATAATTGGATGTTCAAATTATTTGAAAGTTATGTAATAAATATGCATGTATGGATACGAATAACATATTGAAATGCTCACGGTATCAGTAAAAACTTGTAATTGATTTCGTTGCAAGCTTCGCTGAATCTAAAAATAATAAAATGCTTTTCCCGACTAGAAATTTCAGTGAGGCAGTGATTTGGCGCAAGTAAGGCATGCCGAATTCCAAACTTGCAGTAAGTGAGGCATCCAAACCAGGCCGAAGTTTGGGATGTAACGCAGTTGCGAGGCTCAGCCCAACTTGGCTTCCTGATTAGGTTGCAGTTTGGAAACCAAATTCGCAACGAAGAATCCAAATCTAATTCTTTCTTGATTTTTAGCTTTTTTATTATTAAGCGAAAATTAATAATAACAAATGCTTATTTTTTTATCTTCTTTTACTATTTTAAGTATAAATATTAAATTTAGGACTAAATTTTTTAAATATTTGATGAATAAAAAAAAAACAAATTCTTTGTTGCTTTTATTTAATATTATTTTTATTATTTAATTTTATTTTTTCTGTAATTTTTTTTTTTGTTTTTTGGAGCGTTTTTTAATGTGAAGAGGTTTTTTTGATTGGTAGATTTGATAAGTCAAGGGGGAAGGAGATGATGGAGGAGTTAGATACACTAATCACACATAACACTTAACTTTACTTCACACTCGCCTTAATAGTAATTATAATTAGTAATTATTAATTATTAAAAATCGTACATGTCGAACGCGAGACTCGAACACGGTACCCGACGCACGAGGACCCTATAACATACCGCGACGCTACGCCGATGATGAGCGACCTCTTACTTCAAGATACTTATAAGCACAACCAATGTTCGGCTTGCCTAATTTAAAACAAATAAGATTCGAATTGGGCTAGCCTAAGTTCGGAAAGCCAAGTTCGCTCCAAACTAGCAAAACTCAGGTTATCGTTACTTGAAACCAGTTCGGCGTTCCCATGATATATCAGACTTAAGGAATCCATGAAACTTTCCTAGTTACGTTCAAATATGGCAAGCCAAACATTTCGTTCTGCCTACCTTGGTTTTTATGAGGTACAACCTAGGCAAGCCTAAGTTAGGCAAGCCAAACTTGCCCCGAATCGGTTCTTCGGCATATGCCTCACTGAAATTTCTAGTCGGGTACATGAGACACCATGTTTATATGTACAATACACAAATACTTTCATGAATACACACTTTTATATGTATAGAACTAAAAGGCTTAACCTTGGAAAGACTTGAAGCCAAATATCTTCTCCCACTCCGTTTTAGAGTACTTTGGCAAGAAACGCCGAAGTTCGTCAAACGTTTGGAATGCCTAACTTGCAGGAAATTATAAAATTCAAAGGTCTCCGGAAGTTCAGTTTGCCAAACTTAAAAGTAATTGGGGCCATATTTGGTAAGACAAAGTTTGGCGAATGTTTGGAATGCCTAACTTGCAGGAAATTATAAAATCTAAAGGTCTACGGAAGTTCGGTTTGCCAAACTTAAAGGTAATTAGGGACATTTATGGCAAGCCAAACTTCGGCAAATCTTTGGTTATCGTTACTTCCAGCTAGTCAGGCATTCCAAAGGTTCGCTGAAGTTCGGCTTGCCATAGATGTCTCAAATTACATGCAAATTTGGCATGCCAATCTTCGTTTTGCCTAACGTGGATTTAAGAAGGCGCAAATTAGGCTTGCCTAAGAGGCAAGCCAAACTTGACCCTCACTAATTCTTCGGCATTCCTCACTACAATTTCTAGTCGGGTTGTTATTTAAAAAAAAAATGTTCCAATTTATAACGGTATATTGAAGCTTCAATTTTAAAAATACACTGAAGCAATAGTAGTCTGATCAAAGTATTTATTAACTATTAACAAATTCAATTGTTTGAAAAAATGCATTCATTTATTAAATGTAAATAATTATTTTCTAACTTTGAATGAACATTTTTTGGAAAAAAAAGTACCTGTTTATTAATAGTTAAAAAATGTTGATTAATAAATACAGAAAACATTTTTTTTTTATGAATGCGTCTTGTTTAAACTTTCATAACAGAGGTACCATATGTATGTACCATACACTAATAATTTTTACTGCAAAACAATTTTGTAATTTATTGTATCTATTGTTTTATTTACTTCATTCTTTTAAAACAAAACTATTAATCTATACCTGATCTGATAAAATTCAATTATCTATTGAAGTTATCTATACTAATATTATAAAGAGGAAAGATTTGATTGGTTGTTTGTTTGTTTGTTTGTCTGTTTGCATTGAATAGGCTCCGAAACTACTGAACCGATTTGAAAAATTCTTTCACTGTTGGAAAGCTACACTATCCCCGGGTGACATATCCCGAGTCTGGAAATCTTTCATAGAGTCTCCTCTATGATATCTATGAGTTTCCTTCCTTAATCTCTAGTGGACACCGAGAACTGAATTTTTTATAAGTCAAATTCTCGACAGATCAGTCAAATAACGACTCTTATGGGGTTGTCACTCGGTGTCTATGGGATGGATCCATCGATTATGGATCTGGAAATCTTCCATAGAGTCTCCACTATGATATCTATGAGTTTTTTTTCTTAATCTTCAGTTGACACCGAGAATTGAATTTTTTTTTGTCTCTGTATTTTTCTGTGCCTGTCGTCCGTCGCTAGTGTCCGTGGGATGCGTGCGCACGACAGAGAGATTCGACTGCTACTTGTCGTTTTTTGCGATATCTCCGAAAATATTCATTTTATCAAAAAAATAATAGAGACATTTTTTGTTGGTTTTTTTATTTTAAAACTTTTTTTTCAAATAAACTTCCCCGTCAAATCAATCGTTCTTGTGTTATAGCGTTTTAAACAATTAAATTGTTAATAACAATTAAACTTACCCTCGGTGAGCAAAATAACCTAGTTTTTCATGATCCTCGGCAAAAAATACGTAAATATACGTTATCAGAACCCGGGGACCTAAAAGTGCATACGGGCTTCCCTCTTCAGCCGAGGGACTAATATAGGCTATTTTATATTATGAATAATTTGAAAATTTTTGTTAAATACCCGTGCGAAGGCGGGGCGAACTGCTAATAGGGTTATTAAAAGTTTCAAATTAGAATTTTTAGTCACTTTTTTTAAAGAAGTCTAAAAAAAATTCATTAAAATAAATATTTTTTTAATATTCTCTCTATTAGAGATTTTTAACTCTATGATCGAAAATTATATGTAAGGATATATGACCACATGAGGACGTGTATGAGATTATTAAGACATATGTGAACATATCAAATTTTCTGATAAGACTACACATGAAAATTAAATTTTGTATGATTAAATATTTATTAATCGTTAATAAATCGCATTTAATGATTCATTAACTGTTCATAGAAATTTATTGAATTATTTAACGTTAAAAAATTATTCATCAAAAGTTAATAAATTTATTAAATACTAACAAATCCTTCTATCAGTATATTCTCATCGAAAATTAGAAAATTTCAGGCGGTCAGGCCCGAAAAGCAGAATCAATATTCCCGACCTGTCACATTGGTGTTACATCGTCGACAACACTCTGACCGTTTTAGTGACACTGTACTACTCTCGAGCGATTTCTCGTCGTCCTTATCGGATGACGTTCCAGCACACGCACAATCACACACACATACTCATATAGGTTTCTGTTCGTTGTATATTTAATGTAATTATTGGTACACAGGGGCACATACGACTGGTGTGACAGCTCCTGGGACACGTTTTGCCCGTGGGAGAAGTTTACTTGGAGCTTTACAGAGATCTGCTCGTCAATGTTATTCTACTATGCTTTCATTTCACTGTGTGGGGACTAGAGACAGAGAAAATCTATTATTAATACCCTTGCGCCCACAGTTTTATTCATAGTATTAATCTACGGAATTATTTAAAATAGTCGGAAAACATGCTGCAAATAAACTGATTTAGTGATGTGAGGTTTATTTTTTTTTTTGTAAATACAAACTGTCGGTGTTCGTAAAATATTCGAGATTCAGGTATTTAAAAGCATGAATTTTTCATGAAAACAGAATTAAATACAGTACAATTTTCAATTTTTAAGTTTTTTTTTTATAACTTTTAAACAATAAATTTGTAATAAAAAAATTAGGAAAACGGTTGACCCTGAAGGCCATCCCTGCAACTTCCCTCTACTTTCGTAATTAAGCGCTCAAAATTGCACTTATTACGTTTTTGAGCTCTTCGAGCTCAAAAATATAATTTTCGTGTAGTTTTGAGCTCTCGGAGCTTAAAAGTCTGAAGAAGTTTAACAAAACACTATTTTTTGAATTTTCAAATCGTAATAACTTTCGAATGAATGAATCAATTTTCACGTGGTTGGCGGCATTCGACGAAGTTTTTTAAATTCTATGATGTATTTTCAAACACAAATTGATCAGACCGGAAATTACGGTGTAATTCGAAAAAAAACACTTTTTTTCGATTTCTTTCGTCAACGATAACTCACGAACGAATCAACCGATTTTGACCAGCTTGGTGGCGATCGACGTGGTTTTTTGATCTTAAGAGCTGATTAGTTTTTGGAATTGATCGGTCGTGCCGTTTGAAAATTATTAAAAAAAAAACCACATTTGAAAAAATTTTTTTTCGTAGTTTTTTAATATTTCTCAAAATCTATCGGTCCGAATCGGTCCAACTTGTAGTCAAAATCTGAGTTCATTCGAACCCTTTCAAATGGCACCAACCGCGATCAAATCGGTCAAGCCGTTCAAAAGTTATGAGAGGTTTACACACACACACACACACACACACACACACACAGACATACGGACATCATCGCGGAAACATTCGGGGAAGCTTCCTACTCGGAAAGAAATACATTGCGGATATCACTATGTCACTATGGGTGTGAACACTATACTGTATGGCTTAGAAAATTTTGATTCGATATAAAAATCGTCAGCATAGATGATTTGGCTATGGTGGGAATAGTAACATCAACAATAGTTATAGCTGATACGCCAATGTCACTATGGGCGTCAGACCCATAGTGATTGGCGACATTTACGATGCTCCTGGCAGAACAGTCTATCCGTTATTGTTATATCTCTTATGCTGATATTAGAGTAGTAACAAAATTAGTTTAATTAATTGAATGGGTTATGCACTGATAGAAGGATTTATTAACTGTTAATAATTTAATTTATTTGAAGACAATTATTTAATTTATTAAATTTTAATAAATATTTTTTAACATTAAATAAATATCTATTTGGGTGGAAAGTACATTTGTTAATAGTTAATAAGTATTTATTAATAGTTAAGAAATATTTATTAACAATTAGTAAATATTTTGTAGAGTGAATTTGTTTCGCTTGCAATTTGCAATGTCATATGATATAAAGAAAATATGGCTTACAAATAAAAATCATCTTTATAAATTATTTGCATTAATTATATTACATTATAGTAACATTTATTATAAAATACCAAATTTTATAATAGCTCATAATTATCTTTTATATTTTTAAATATTAAAAACGTTAATTTATTTAGTGAATTTAATTATTATCATGTATTCCAGCTATAGGGTTATAAAAAGTGTCAAAAGGAAATTGCTATTTTTACTTTTTATTTTAAATAAATATTCGTTAACAGTTAACAAATGTTCATTAACCATTAATAAATATTTTTAACAGTTAATAAATTGTACTAAACAAATTACTTATTAACTGTTAATAAATATTTGTTACCTGTTAACAAATATTTATTAACATTTAATAAATAATTTATAAACTGTTAATAAATATTCATTAAATCCTATGATGTTAAAAAATCATTTGTTAACAGTTAATAAAGCTTATTAAATATAAACAAATCCTTCTATCAGTGTGTTCGATGAAAAATATTTAAAAATTTTGTATTAAACTAGTTTAATGTTACAATTAATTTCAAAGTAGTTTTACTAATTTATGAATTTTTATGTCGGTACAGTAGTTGTACCCATGAAATATTGGCCGTAATTCGATAGAAATATTGATTGTCGCACTAAGTAATATCGCGGGAAAAACTAGTAGCATTGCGACATCTGCGATGCACTATGGGGCTGGCGGAAATGCTGTCACGTCAAGCCTCCTATGCGCCCGTGTAATAGACGCAAAGATTTTGGTACCATACAGTATAGTAGATAATCCTATATGCATAGGGTTTGTAGCAATGCAATACAACGACATAGGGATATCCGCAATGTATTTCTTTCCGTGTAGGACCTCAAAACGTCGAGATACGATGAGAAATCGATTTTCGAAAAACGGGGTAAAACCAATAACTTCCCGATTTTTGAAAATTTTCAATTTTCTTAACGGGAAGTTGAAAAATGTTTATAAAAATTTTCGCAAATTTTAATTTAACCAAAAATGTTTACTTTGTAAAATCAAGTCGTAAATATTTATCATTTTCTAGTCACTATTATAGATGTCTCAACATTTGTAGCAACATTCACCCTACTTTGTGTTCTAAATCCACAAGAAAGTCCTCGTAACACAAGACTAGTTTAAAAAATACAGTGTAGAAATCGCAGGTGGTTCAAGAAGACCCCGCTAAATCCACTTTGTGATATTAACCCCCGCTGGTTTGTACAAAATATTTTACAACAACCTAGGGCTTACAGGCTTTGAATTTAAGCACATTACCAGAAGAAAAATTTGTTTCTTTTTTTATCAACAAATCTAAAGATAAATTTGAATAAGAATGACGAGATACTTTGCTATAACGACACTTCGCAAATACTTAGACGGTAAAAAAAAGAACTAGCAGAAGCAAGAAATGATATGCTTAATCACTTACAATATCGTTAGCACTAAGATTATAAAGTAAGTGGATAAAGAATGTCTGACTAGAGCTCGGAGCGACTACTTGCCGTTCATTGGGTTATTTTTCCCTTGTCCAATAGACCGGTTGTTTACCCAGAAGTCCAAGGAATAGAGTGAGTTCTTAAATGGGGAGAAATGACGATAGTGGTTGTAGTACGTTGCAGAGAGACCTTTATCTCGTAGTTTTTCTTTGCTAGTGGATTTTTCTCTCCTCTCTCCTCTGCTCACTGGTAAGAGTAAATCCCAGTTATAAAGAAGTCCAGTCTGCACGCTCAGTATCAAGAGTTTATAATCCCTCAGAGATTCAGTCTCTGATCTCCGGATCTCCAGATGTTTCGTATTTTTTTTGTTCATTTTATTATTTTTATTCCTTAACCGTTACACAGAAATATTTTATCTGCGGTAAAGTAATACGTCATTATTATTGTTATTGTTATTAGGATTGTCGGTGTAGTTATATATCAATCATAGTCCGTAGTGGTGGACGCGTTGTAAAAATAGAGAATTAAATTTATTGGCCAAGTGAACAAAATAGAATGAAAGTGGATAGGTTATGTTATGAGTTGGAGAGAATTTCAGAGAGTACCAAATGTTGAATTGCCCACGTATCTTTCTCCAAGCTCGACAGTTTAGTTCACCCGCGTATAGCTGTGTTTTGGGCATGTTCCGACCGCGACGGAACATTCATTTCCCATGTGAACCATGGCTCACCTGGTTTGTATCCCTGTAGATGCATATATAGATACAGATATAGATACAGATGTAGATGTACACATTTTAGATTCTGGGAATACACCACTATACAATTCCCACATTTCCATCATCCGTTGTGAGCTCGGTTTCATCTGTTACCGTAAATCAAATTCTTATTACTCATATCCAATAGTGAATTAAAAATAAATAATACGATTCTATTTCTTATATTTTATTTGTTAAAGAGTTTTTTTCAATTTCGATCTAATTAATAGCCTATTTTTAGTAGATTTCATAGAAATCTAACTATTGCATTGGTCCTCATGACGGAACTTTTGAAAAATTTTGCTATATTTCGACTCAGCTCGTCAAGCGGATTCAGAAAATGCATATGGTTCAAAAGTTTATATATGTATGTATATATATAGACGATATAACCGGCCTTGTCTCTACTCTAACTCCTGCAATTCTGTACGGATCTTAATAAAACGTAACATACTCATTCTTAGGACTATTTCCGAGGTTAAGTTCGAAGATGAGCGAAATCGGTCGATTAGTTTAAAAATGGGAACAATTCACAAATTTTCAAAAATTACAAAAATTTTCACTTTTATCGTATTTCCGTGCAATAACAATTAAACGAGATATTATATTCAATTTCTGTGAATTGCACCTAAAAGCTTATTTATTAACGTATATAAGTACATACTATAAACCACAGTAAACCACTTTATCTCATAATTGTATAAGATATAAATATGGAAATTGTACACTAGGGCCTCGATACGTAAAAAATAAGATAGCGCGTCAATGTGATTTAATCGCGGAAAAAAAAAATTCAAATGTAAAATAAAATTATTAGTAGATTTTATAGAAATCTAACTATTGCATCGGTCCTTATGTCAGAATTTTCAAAAAATTTGTTTGGCTTGAAATTAATTTTTATAATTTTCAGTAGATTTCATAGAAATCGAACTATATCGTTAGTACTCTATGTCAGAATTTTCAAAAATTGTTGTACATCCTTACACAATATATATATATAATCTTTTCTTATTCAATTGCTAGGCATTTAGTAATAAATTATGAAATCTACTTCCATTTCGGCTGCCGAATGGCTCTTTTTTTATATGTAACAAAAAAATATACGTATGATAGTATATTTTTTTATAGAATATAAAGGATTTTATTAAAAAAACGAAATATTTTAGAGCGATTATCTGGAAATAAAATTTTATTTTCGAGATTTGACAAGCTTGATTACTTAGTTATTTTAACTAAAAAATTAAAAGTTATCCTCATTTCAGAAAGTTATCAATGATTGAAAATAAATTTTTTGATTAGAAAACAAGAATTTTTTTTATCATAGCGTTTAGAAATATATTTTGGGTAAACAGTTTTAGACAATTAAATTTTATTTGAAATTTAAATCTTAAAACAAATATAATTTTTTGATAAATTTGTCATCAAATCGGTCTAATTTTCTTATACTAATGGAAAAGAAAAAAAGTGAAAATAGATGATTTTGTATCAGAATCTAATTAAGACATTGATGTACATATGTGAAATATTGAATGAACACAGAAAAATGCTAGTGACAAGTTCAGTTTGACTATTAATAGTACATTGTGTGACTAGGGATGAAATAGAACGATTTCAGACCAGAGTGAAGTTGCTTGCTCGAGCGAAGCGAGGACTGGCATCACTCGGTTTGAAATCGTGTTTTATCCCGCGTCATACATTATATTTTTCAAATAATTTGTATTAAAAATGCTACACGGAAAATAGTATATTACAACCCAAGGCCAGAAAGTTAGATTTCCTGGCGTATGGGATATGATGGCCGAGGCGTAGCCTCGGCCATCATATCACATACGTCAGGGTATCCAACATTCTTGTCATGGGTTGTATACTATTTTTCTTGCTCTCTAGCCGAAAGTACGCAACCCCGTGGAAGAGGTTTTGCAAAACCGAAGCGAAGCCGAGAGTTTGCCGGGCGTGAGGGGGGCGCCGCCCGACTTTTGCAAAGCCGAGGCTTTGCTGGTCGGGGCGGGTATAAAAAAAAAAAATAAAAGTTAATAAATTGAAAAAAAATGTTATTTTAAACTTTACTAACAAATGCTCTGATTAAGAGTGATATCATGCACAGAATTTGTTACAAATATTTAAACTCATTCTAATTACAGAATTTATTTTTTTAAGTTGATTAAAAATTAGTTTTTAATTAGTAATCGACGGCTAAGAAAAATTGAAATTAAATTATTACAAGTTTGTAGAGTACATGGATCGTTTTATAAACATTGCTTTACTAACTATCAAAATGTAAAAAAAAAAAGCAAATAAAATTCACAAAACTATTATGTTTTATTTTTTAAACTTTTTATATAAATTATTTGTGCAGTATTATTATTAAATAGTTCATTAACAATGATCTAGTTAAAAATTATTTTTTTGACATTTTTTGGTTAGTTTATGCGCTGGCATGTTACATACAGACGATGTTGTGACTGTTATATATACAGTTGAAACTCGCTGTATAGGCCGGTCGCGTCACGAAAATACGAAAAAAAGCGAGGTTCTGTGCTGCCAAGCCAGAAAATATGCGTAACGCGCATGCGTTAGAGCAGGCCATAAAAGTTGCTCTTCCTGGAGTAAATTGCTGCCAGGAAGAGCGTACTTTCGGCTAGGAGAGCAAGAAATAGTATATTACATACCTAGGCCAGTAAAATAAGAAAAGTCTCAGATCACATGTAATTGTTGGCCGAGGCGAAGCCGAGGCTTACAAACATGTGATCTGAGGCTTTACTTTTTACTGACCAAGGTGTGTATACTATTTTTCTGCTCGACGTAGCCGGAATGTGGCAACTTTGTTTAGCGCAGCGGCCAGAAAGTTGCCACTTTCCGGCCGGAGGGCAGAAAAAAAATTTCGTTCTGGGAACCAAATTGTAGAGTTACCATAACTATACACAGTTTACTGTTTGTTATAAAGTTACAATAACAAAATTTTATTTAGTTCTGATAACTAAATGTTGTTTAGCTCTCAGAGCTCAACGGGATTGTTCCGAGAGACAAACGGTATAGTTGGGAGGGCTTTACGTTGCGCAGTAGTGGAGTGCGCTGACATTTTTCATAACCTTCAAAAATAACAAACATAATTATTTTGTTATTCATCCATATTATTAAAAATATTTTAGGACAATTAAGTTTCCAGTTTATTTATTTAAGGAAATAGGTATTTTTTTTTTGTCAAATTGAATTTCGTTAGAACGGTTTTATATTTATGGTTTTTCAAGGTTCATTTGCAGTAACTGTTGATTTAATTTATTAGTATAATATATTGTGATATATATTGTGATTGTGATAATTTGTCACAGGGTTTTCATTCCCTGTATGCGTCTCTCCCTTGCGCCTAAATTTGCTTAGCAACAGATCCAACACCTCGGTGTGTCTCTGAATTTTATTATTTTTGTATCTATTTCTAGTTAATTTGGCTTTATTGAATTTATTAGTATTATTGTTTATATTGGAAATTTTTTTATATTATTATTATTAATTTAACAAATTTAAAATGTAACAATGTAAAAATAAAATTTCAACTGATAGAGGAGAGGCCGAAGCTTGTTATATATTTTTTGTCCAGGTCACCCAATAATTGATAAAAAGAAAAGCTAAAATAAAACAAAAAATGATTTGGGAGGTAACGTCCTTTCGCCTCCCAAGCAACCCGCAGCTTTTCCCTCCAGGCTGGGTTAGTGCACGTATTTGGACGCCAAGTTGTTCTTTTAACTAAAGAAACAACAAAACCCTTTGATTTTTCAAGGCCGATCTGCAGGTATTCAGGGGAAAAAATAATACTATTAATATTAGAGAGAGAAAAGGAGAAAAAGTAATTTACGTAAATTAGCAGTTATTAATAAATCAGCAAATGATGTAATAAAAAATAAATAATTTATTTATAAACGGAAGTTATTTAATAACAGTGACAACTGTGAATTTTTATTTGTTATATAAAAACATTAAATAAAGGGGAAGGGGGGCAAAATGGGCCCCTAAGGGGAGGGCAAAATGGGCCTCAACATTTTCCAACTATTGGAGTGAATTTAGGAGGTATAATGGACTGATTAGACTTTAAAAACCAAAATAATATTTTTCAGTTAAAATCCGCGTTCTAGAATTTTTGAATTATAGAAAAAGGCCATATAGGTAAAGTACGAACTAGGGTCACTTGAGTTAAATAACAACATTATTTACTATATTTTTTGTTAAAAACTTAAAATTGACACTTTAAAAGTGTAGATTCTTTGCGCCCTCTTGTGGCGATATTTTAACATAATCTTTGTGTTAAAAGGGGTTCAACACAAAAGTTTTGATTGTGCTGACATTTTTAACACTCAAACTTTGTTATTTT
>NC_058164.1:8679829-8718105 GCF_020080835.1 Cotesia glomerata
GCTTCTGGTTCGGCTTCGGTGGAGGCACCAGAAGCTTCCTAGGACCTCAAAACGTCGAGATCTGATGAAAACTCGATTTTCGAAAAACGGGGTAAAACTAATAACTTCCCGATTTTTGAAAATTTTCAATTTTCTTAGGGGAAGTTAAAAATTCAAAATATAAAACAAGTAAGAATCATATTGAATTTTGGGGGGCCGTTTTACCCCACTTTTCTCAATTTTTAATTTCGATATACGCAAAAAATTAATACCATCAACTCAGTAAAAGGCCAAAAAAGTAAAACGAGCTGAAAAACTCATATTATAAAAAATTTTTCTGAAGGTGGCCCATTTTGCCCCACATTTTCAATTTTTTTTTTTAATGAACAGAGCAAATTGAGATCAAATACTTGGCAAGGGACTAAAAAAAAGTAAAACCAGAGAAAAACACTAAGGGTATCAACATTTTTTTCTTAAGGGGCCCATTTTGCCCCCCCCCCCCTCCCTTCCCATACTAATAAAATTTTTTACATAATCTGAAATCTGCTTTTGATGTATAAAATCAATTCATGAAATTTGACCTAATTTTTTTCTGCTTTTTTGAAAAAAAAATTGTGATGATTTAATGTCAAATATATTAAAATATTACATTAATAAATAAATTTTTTATCTCAGGAATGTGGACAAGATAGGATCATAATAACAAATTGCATTATTATTTCTGCTATTACATTAATTTTAAAATCTGAATTTTAGATGTTCATAATTAATCAAAATTTTTTTAAACGGGAATGATTAAGAATTTGATGGTATCGATCTAAGATCGGAACAAAATCATTTTTTTTTTTTATCAATAATATTTCTCTTTAACCCATCAATTAAAATTTTATTTAAATTCAAATTTCAGATATAAATTTCAATTTAAATCTTCAAAATAGATTCCAAATTTAATCCCTTATCATTTATAGCTCCTCTGAAATTGATAGCATAAAGTAGAGTGATTAACAATAATGAGATATTATTGAAGGAATTAAGTGAAATGTATGAAGGAACTAATAAGATAAGACGTTTGCAAAGGGTCTATTCGCAGAATCGATAGTTGGATTCACATGGAAACACTTTATTCGAATGGCGTATCTACCACGAAGAGTAGCATTATAAACATGTCGGCGATAAATCACGAGATTCGATGCTGCTGAGCAAAAGCCGCGAGTAGGTATACTAGAGAGAGATAAGCTGAGAGGAGGTGAACCAGCCCCGGAAAAGAGTAGCTAAGCAAGAGAGAAAGAGAGGAAGAAAGGTAACGCGACTAATACAATGAGCGAGTGAAGGAGAATAGTGAGATAGATTTATCGCAAGCCTAGCTCTCGCCAATACGGGAATGGGAAGGGAAACCTACAGCCAATATTCATTCCCAGCATTTCACGCCGAGCATAAATAAGGATCGAGAAGCCATGAAAGAATTTCTTGCTTTTCCACCAGCTCAACTTTAAGAATAAAAAAATACACGAGAGAAAAAATGAAGGAAAAAATCGGGGGGTTGGGGCGCAAAAAGAAATATGTGGAAAGAGGTTAAGAGTGCGAGTTCGGCTATGAGAACGTATACTGTACCGGTGTAGTGCTGGTGGATGATATGAGAGAAAGAGGCCATAGAGGAACGATAACTTCTGGCACACCGGGCGATTGCTTATCGCGATTGCTCGCGTGAACTTCAACAAAACTTGCCGCTCGTTTGTCGTAGGAAATGTGCTTTCTATTGAGGACCATCGACTGTTGTATATTCATACGTCTATATACACTCCCACACATAAATATATACAATATACTGTATACTTGAGATTGAGACAAATTACCTTTTTACTTTTCAACTTCTTTGCTAACAATAACAAACTATTTATTGACTGAATATAATAAACAATCAAACTTTCTCAAAGTAATGAATAGGTTGATTGAATTTTAAAGTTTTGTATGGACGATGTTTTACTCAAATATTTAGGGAATGTCTGGAAACTTTTCTGTATAGCTTATTTAAATTTTCTATGAAAATTAATACAATAAAATTAGATTAAGATTTTTCATGGGGAAAATTATTTTATTTCTAAAAGTAGGATAGAAGTACCGTTTTTGGCCACCTTAGCACCGTTTTTGGCCAGTTAACATTTGAATTAATTTATAAAAAATTATAATATTTGTGACGTTGCGGAAGGTTTTAAAGCCTCGTCGTGATGAACACGACTTCCCCGTGCTCTAGCTCGCCGTGTCCAGGGTCGGGATGGGGATCACGCAACACAGATAAACTTACAACTAACTAATATTAACCAAATAGTAACACAAATTCCAAATATAAGGTTAATTTATTCATCAAAACTCATAAAAATAACAATCAAATCAAATTCGTTATTGCAAACCAAGATACAATTATACAATATTCAATACACTACAAACAATAAACAATACGTATTATCTTAACTTTTACCCCAAAATATAATATACACATATACAAATACTTCTGACAAGCCGTAACCTACTTGCAGCCTACTGGGGACTTCGCGTCGCGTCCGCGGATCTATCTAAACTCTCCCCAGTTCCCTCTATCAACCAAGAGAGGCTCGGTTATCCAAATATAGAGATACCGGGATTTGTCAAGTACCTCGACGCCCAGCCATATCTCCCTCTAGGTGTTCCGACGAGGAGTACCTCCAAGTCCAGGTGTCACCAACCTCCTAGCTATTTATCCCAATATTCGTTCGAAAACGACAGACTATGTACCACAGCCTTACCTCTTGCCGTGCAATAGAGGTTGTTCGGCGACCTAAGTACCTGAGGTAAACCTGGCGACAAAGCGATCCACTGTGTGGGCAGGTTAATTACAGAAAGTATATACTTAAAGTATATAACAATTCAAACTGCTCGCAGCACAGCACTTGTAACTTCTCCGCAGAGTGTACCACTCGCTCGGAATTCCAAACTGATCTGACAAAAACTGATCAGAAAATTGCTTTTAACAACTCAGAAGCAATACTCTTCGGGCGAACAGTCTGAGCGACACCGCGCTGCCTCACGGCGCGCGCGGGAACTATGCTACGGGACTTCCCAGGCTGCTTCCCCTACTACTCTCGCTTGTCTCTCGGCGTTCTTCGCTGTCTCTTTTCCCTCTTTCTTTTCTCCGGGTAGGCTGCGCGCGGCTGTCTTCTCTCTCTCGCACTCTCTCGTAATATTTTCTCATTTTCTGACTTTATTTTTAATGATTAATAATGATTTCATATAAATTTATATAAAATATCGAGGCGCGTCACATATTACAACCATATTTCTGTTACGTTTTAAAAATTTATATTAAAACAAATTGAGTTTGTAATGGTTTATTAATATAAATTCATTTCTATTGTTTATTTGAACAATAAATGGCCATAAACGGTACAGTGGCCACAAACGGTATTTCTACCTTATAGTAAAAATCTCTAAATATTTTTTTCGAATCAGATCGAACTACTTAAATGATTTAATTTTTAACTTCTTGTTTTGAAAATTAATAACTTTAAAAAATAGGAAAGAATTGACTTCAGCTTGATTTTTGAAAATCGAATTTTTATTAAGTATGAATGTATGTACAAATTCTGTCATACGATATTTTCATAACGAATCATAGATCTTAGATTTTGAAATTGATTGGTCAAGCCATTTCAAAGATATTAAAAAAATAAAAACTCAAAAAAGAGTTTTTTTTAATTTTTTCAAATAACTTTCAGATTATTCAATGAATCGACTCAATACAAACTTATTGTGCTTAAAAAACTGCGTTAAATTCCGTCAAGAACATAAAAATTGAACGACGCATTTAAAGAATATCACAGTTTAAAAATTCTAAAAAAAAATGTTATTCTCCAGAAATTACCAGATTTTTTATCAAATAATTAGAAAATTTTCAAAAAAATAATTGTTTTTTATTTTACTAGATAAATTGTGTGGAAAATTTTCAAAAAATTTAACTTTTAAAGGAAATTTATTTGGACATAAATTATTAATAAAACTCAAAATTTTATATTTTCATTTTCCATTTTATTTCAATTATTACAAATGTAAAAAGGAATTTTATGAACCATTACAAATATATGAGAAATTTTCAAGTATCTATTAATACCAAACCACCTCATTTATTAAACAGAACATTTATCATAAGTAATAAGAATCTGTAATACGATTTTATTGTTTGAGATATGACTAACAGGAACCGGATGAGTTAGTGTGTATACATGATTGGAAAGATGCCTAAGTCCGATGGCTTTAATCCAATAACTTTTCTACTCACTTACTCTTCGGGAATTGAAATATCTTTCTCTCTATCCTCCATACATTCAATTCTTCTTATTCTGCTTTTTTGCTCTTAAATCTTCGTAAGGACATATTGAACATAAATTTTCAGCACTCGATGCCTTGTGTCATCTGTTCAATTAGCTCGTTTTACTCGTGAATCTGTTCCAGGATTTTTCACTCTTATTATTCCTTTTTATTTCTGCTCTTACTTTATTTCAGTTAAACACTTAATCGTAAAGCGCAAGTCACTAGTAAATCTGGATCCATTCATTGAAATTTGTAATAACTATTCTCGTTATAATGTATTTTGAAAAGTTTAGTTTTGAGTCAGTTCGTGATCGAAACAATACTTTACCGGAATTGGAATAATTTAAATTGTTTTTTTTTTTATTTTTTAATAAATGGAATCATCAAATTGTATGGATTTTTTCAATGGCAAATTGTATAATAAGGAAAGTTTGTACGGACATACTTGTAAGTAGTATTGAGAGTAATAAGAGTTGAAATTGGACACAATTATAGCCAGAGAAGTACACTGAAATACTTTGAGGATTTATCCGTGTAGCCGTTGCCCACCTGGTAACACTCTTAGCCCGTTAGTAAGTAGTAAAAGTACGTCGTTGAAAAGTTTACAAGCATTCAAGTACATGAGAGTTTCACCTTCTAACTGTTTTAGTTCGAGCCCTCCACTCAACACTATTGTACCTTTATTTTTTACCTCTTTACTTTCCTAAAACTTTTTTACTTCATTATAACTTGATCTCATTAAAAATGTTTCTTGGCATTACAATTTGTTATATTTTAGTTTGCTGAATAATAACTTACTCATAAACAATCGCGCGACGAAAGAAGGCAATAATATGCAATTATAATTTATTCATTTAATGATTTTTAAATCATTTTAAGATTATTAAAATACTTCAAGATTTTTTTCAAGCTCTGTCAGATAATTTTTCGGAAATTTTTGGCATTTTACAGTTTTTAAAACTTTGTATTGATAGTTTTCATGATTTTACAATGTTCATAAATTGTACAAAATCAAATTAATCACGATCAAATTTAGTTATTTTAATATTCCTTGCTTTGGCTCAGTTATTTCAAATTTTATTTTGTTTTTGTAATCTTAAAACTAACTTACAACTAATTAAGTTATTTATTTACAATACTTAAAAACTTAAAACTAAGTTAAGTGCCTTCACTTTAAATTTGTAACATTGATATTTTAATCGTTATTGATTACTGTCTGATTTATTACTTTGTGTTTCATCCATGAGTATTAGGTTGTTTTACCTACGTTTAGTAAAATGTCCCAAGTTGAAAACAAAAATGATTTCTATCTTAAAACTCAACACCTCAAAGTTAAAAGGTGTCCTTTTAACTTTTTCTTAGGGAGATGATTCAATGATCATGCGCCATCTATCGAAAATTTTCAATGCAACCTTTGATCGAAAAGCTGTATAAGATAAAAGCCCCCATTATTGACACTATAAGAGTGATCATGAATATTTGAATTTTTTTATCGTGTTTCAAATCAATATTGTCAACTTTTTTTTTTATTGAACGCCTTAATCATTGTTTTTACTTATATAATTTAATTAATTAATTTTAATAATGTATGTATTATTGACAGCGTAAAATTCAAAGAGCCGATTATTGACATACCATTGACCCTATTATTGACAGGTCGTTTATCACAGTTAAATTTATATTAACAATAATCATTTTTACTAACTAATGCAAAACTATCAATAATTTTTATTATTTTAAAATTCATTTAAGACCTAGCTTTTCGAGATTTTTTACCAGGTTTTTTTTAGCAATGTTTTCTAGTCTTAAATACTTTGATTCTTATAAAATCACATAACAGTATGTAAACATCAATACATTGATATGTATGTTGAGGGGGTTAGGTTACCTTACATTACGGTCTACACGGAGAAAAATTAATTATACTACCTACTATACAAAAATAGTAACTTTTACTATCTAAAATGGTAATAAAATAAATTAGTAACAAAATAATAGGTGGTATCATTGACAATTGTAATAGTTACTATTAATAATGGTAACGATGACTATCGAAAATAATAATTGTAATTATTATAAATTATAACTGTTATAATCGAAAATGGTAACTGTAATCATCTCAGATTGTAAAAATTCTGAAAGAAAAAATAATATAAATTTACTTAATTAAATCCTTTATTTACATCCAAATTTTAGCTAATGTACATTTTTTTCTTCGAAATATTAAAATATTTTAAATTCCCTTCAAAATTTTTTTTTTTAATTCGAATTTTATTGAAAATTTTGATTGTTTTTGAAATTTCAAATTTTTTTTGAAAAATTTGGCGTTGAAACTTGTTTTAGATAAATAAAAATTTAAATATAATTTCAATCCGAATTCAATCCCGATTTTTTGCAAAAAATCTACACTGCAATACAGCTGCATTTAGTTTATTTAGAAATGCATCCACGGTGGCGCAGATTCTTAATTTTTTAAATATTTTTTACTAGCTTAGATAGTAGTTACTGTTATTACTGATGGTAACTACAACCATCAGGTTATATTAGGAATTACGATTTTGATAATAGTAGTAACTAATTAAAATAATAACAGTTATTATTACTGATTACTATCATAATAGTAGTAGTTACTATCAGGATGGTAAATACTACAATTCAGATGGTTTACTTAATTATTTAAATAATATTTACTACTATCGAATTCAATTAATAGATTTTAACATAACTAGATAATAAACTCTATTATAAAATTTTCTCCGTGTAGGTCGTTAATTGACGCAAGTTAATGTTTGTGTCCTCATCATGGACATCCGCTATTTTCATAGTATATTACACACCTAGGGAAGTAAAGTAAGAAATGTCTCAGATCACATGTAATTGTGGCTGTGTTACAGGTCTACTTATAAAATCTCTACTCACAGCCATCAACGACATCTGCACTCAATTACATTTTTATTCAAAATCATCTTCATTCAGTCACAACTTTATTCATTTAAATCTTTACTCTGATTCAACTTTATTCAATATTATTTGCCTTCAGGTAGAACTTTAATCAGTTACAACCTTACTCAAATTCAACAGTAGTCAATTACAACTTTGCTCAGTTTCAATTGTATTCATTTTCAAGTCTATTCACTGAATTTTTAACTCAGTTACATCTCTGTTCACAAAGAATTTATTCACTTACATTTGTAATCATTTACAACTGTACTCACGTTCATCTCTACTCACAAATTTATGGTTAATTGATAATGTAAAAATTCGTAAACTCGGCTACGCCTCGGGCATCATGGCGCGCAGTGCAGAAATCTCAAACTTTCTGCCCTAATAGTATAATATACTATTTAACTCAATAAAGTATAGATGAATGATTATATGGTTATTTAAACTACAAATAATCAAAAATAATTTTAAACAATGCAATTACATAAAAAAAATAACATTGAGAAATCTAGATTTGAAAATAAAGTATTTCTGAACAATATTGTTAAGAAATTACAAACGTATAAGCAGTTTTGGCCTGCTTGAAAAAATGAAATTTTTTTGCGGTAATTAGTTTATACCTTGAAATTAAATTTTATTATTTTTTAATTTTAAAAATATGTAAGATTGACATAAAATATCAACAATTGTGATTATTAATGATGAAATAATAAAATTAAATAGGGTGTCAATAATAGGGGACTTGTCAATAATGAGGGCTTTTACTTTATGGACATATTCATCCATATCAGGCTATTTCATAAAATTTTCTCACGGCCAATGAAAATTTTTTTAACGAAAAACTGACAAAAATATTACTTGTAAAATTTTGAACTTTAATCTGAATTAAATATTACAAGCATGAAAAAATTACAAGACACTTTTTATATGAAATTTAATTTGCCAAATTACTTTCAAGAATAAATTTTAAAATAAAATGTTATCAATAAAGCCAGGAAGTTTGCTCCGCTATAATTTTGTAACCGAGCAAACTGATAAACTTAAGACATTAATTTATTTCTTATATATTTCAGAATATTAATTTAATAATGTTTCTCATTATAAAATATTTAATAAAAATATTAATACAACATACTATTCTTTGCAGATTATTCACTAAAATTTTTTATTACAAAATTTTTTTTCTCACGGAAGTATTAAAGTTATCAGAGTTTCAGCAGAAAAAGTATCTTATTTAATGTACACAGATATTAAAAAGCTAATTCCATTAAAGATAAATTAATAAAACGTTTTGGATGAAAGTAAAATGAATGCAAATTAAAGATTAAAAGTTCATCAAAGCTGAATGGAAAAATTTAAATAACATTACTGAAATGAAATGAAAAATTTTTCTATTAAGCTCACTTAATTTGCTAGAATTATTTCGCGCGAAAATGAAATATTCAATGCAGATTAAGACACATTATAGTGAAAGTGATTATTAAAATCCAGTAAAAAGCTATTAAAATAACATTATATAAATAATATTATGTAATTAGTTAGTCTATCGGAAATATTATAGTCATGCGCACTCTTTTACGTGCAAGTTTCAACAGAAACATTTTCCTCGTTTTATTCGTGGGCTTTGAAACGTTTCAAAGTACGTCTGGGCGCCTTGATTACAAAGATCCGGGTTTAAATTGATCCTAGTGTTTGCGGTGCTCGGTGAGCTAGTTTCCGGCGACTCGTGCTTTGCCGCACACGCTACTAGTGTATCCCGTCGAAATGAACTGGCACCCACCTTCTCTGTCCCTCGTCCTTCTATATATATATATATATATATATATATATATATATATATATATATATATATATATATATTTATTGTCTTTTTCTCTTTTCCTCTGGCCCCGTTCCTCCCATCCCTTCAATTCCCTCCCACACACATACTTATACACCGTACACAATTCAAGTACGATGTACGTGCTCGGGACATTGGAAAATCAGCAAATGGCGAACTTTTGCCAATTGATCCATCGATTTTCTTAATAATTGATACGTTTTTTATATTATCAATTCCATTTACGTTTATCTTATTCAGTAAATAATGGATTAATGCCAGACATGAAATCTTGAATAGTAAAATAGAAATTCGTATTTTCATCTTTTGTTTCAATTAATTCTTAAATAAATTTTTTTTTTTAATCAAATATAATCAGCTGATATTTTCTAAACAACTGGCAGCTTAACAACAATTATTTATGGTTAATTTTTTTAACGTCCTGAAGAAATCAAACATTTATTGGAACGTTTCTCCTCTACATTTAAAAAGTTTTTCTCAGGCTGACTAAATCAACAGTAGTTTTACTCGTCTGGAATAAGTTTTATGAAATTATCGATGCTCATAGTAGAGTTAAATTTTTGATTCGCGCTGTACTATATTTTCTGTTAAATATGTTAAAGTATGTCTATGTATGATCATATACGCTTCTATATGAATTATATATCGATGAAAAAATTTTAGTGAGATTTCTTTGATATTTCAGCTCTACAGAATTGACAATTAAATCATTTATTAAAACTAAAGTAGAAAATTTTTTCACGGATTTACAAAAAATGTAAAGGTTTTGGCAAGAAATTTTTTTTCACTCTAATTTTATTCAACCTCGTAGAAAATAATTAATCATCCCACGTTGTAAATACTACAATACCCAAACTTTAACTCTTCCAGGATCAAAACATATGACATTAAAGTTAGCAGTCACACCAATTAAAAAAATTTTTTTTTAACAAAAAAATTTATTCCAAAAAATTATTTTTAAAAAATTGCATTTCTAATTTTTTTTTTATTACTCATGCGGGAAAAGTAGTATCTTGGCGCTCGCTGTTGGGGTTGAAAAAGAGCAGTTTGCCCATTTTAAAATTACGCGTGAGTTTTTTCATAAATGAAACTGTTATTTGAGTGCGACAAGTTTACTTTTAACACGCAAATTATTCTTGACACACTCAAACTATCTTTGTCGCACGCAATTGACTGTGAAAACTGCTAAAATTAAAATAAATAACAAAAAAAAATACAATCTAACTGTCAATATTAAAGAAGTGAGGTTGATATTACAAAGTTTATATTTTTAACGAAAGTAAAAATAATTAATTAATATTGATCTGTTTAATTGTGATGAAAATTAATTTAGCAGAAATTTGATAATTTTAATAATTTTTGTAACAAATAAATTATGACAAAAAAAATTTTTTTTTTAAATTGACAGGTAGCAATTTTATAAAATAAAAAATGCAATTTTTTATGAATAATTTTTTGGAACAAATTTGTTTGTTAAAGAAAATTAAAAATTGTAGTGACAGCTAAATTTAATGTCATTTAATTTTATGTGTTGATTGTTTCAATGTGTAAATTTATTTTTTGTTAATCAATATTAATTACTTTTGTATTTATTATCTGATATATATTTGTTTCTTTTTTTTTTAACTTTTTATTTGTTTTTAGGGACTGGGGGGGCTCTGCCCCCCCCCCAACCCCCGCCGGGGTTTTGCCCCTGGACCCCGATTTTGTGCCCACATATATCGCCGCATTTGTAATAAAAAATAGTATGTGCAACTTGTGCGACGTTGTCAACTTCGCTTTGTGGGCAATCGACAACTTGTTGCACAATATACTATTAAATTTCTACGTCAATTTTTTTTTTCTCATATTTTTTTCCAAAATTTAGTCGTAACAAAAATTTTTAAAATTATCAAATATCTGCGAAATAAATTTTCAATTAAAACAAGCGTAATAATAAATATCTCAAAATTTAACATCTTAACTCAAAAAAATTCTCAACTATTTCTAAAATATTATTATATATAAGTCGAACAATTGCCAGCGGATTTTCCGGTAGCATGTCAAGTTTGTTGACGTAAATTGAACATATCACTAAAAAAGGAACTATACATCAGATGACTATGACCTTACGGGTTTGGGTGTATTTCGAAAAAAGTGTATGACAATATAGTAGCAGTAGTAGTAGTAGTAGTAGAATAGACGGAAAACGAATAACGAGAAGTTGTGATATAACCTATAGTTTGATGTAATGGTATTTCTCGTTCACGGTCCAGTATCCCATCTCTATACATATATACATGCATATATGCATCCATGCATATATGGTGAGGCTCTCACGTATGAGACCGTCTCGTAATATCGGGTCGCACGTGAAGTTGAAAACGACGTCGTTGTTATCCGTCGTCGTCCGGAAAAGGCGCGAGATACGTGCGAAAACGGCCTGGTGCTCTTTACAATATATATGTACAACGACTTTTCTATGAGAATCGGCTTCTCTATGCATGGCATTTTAAAGTAACTTTTTAATGCCACCAGCACCAGGCACGTATCCACTAGGAAAACAAGTGCTTATTTTTTTTTATTTTTTATAACAGAGTGCCAAGTACATTCTTGTATTTTTTTAATATTTTTAATCCCTTTTTAGTTAAAACTTCTCATAGTTAAGACCGGAAAATTTATCGGGCTCTTGTACGGAAATAATTTATAAGTTGAAACTTCATCTCACATTTTGCCACCCTGACGTCGTGTTCGTTGAAAAAAAAAGGCAAAAGAAATTGAGAGACTAAACTCAAGAATATATGGATAACTTTTGACTTTATATAATAACTTCGGTGGATGTTGTACAACTAAACTTTGTTATACATACTACTGTGCAATATTATTTCTAGATCTTAAATATTTAGAGTGAAGAGTGTCTTTTTGTTTGTTATCTATTAAATAATTCCTCGAAGAGCATACACACTGGCCTTGTTGGGAATTCACCGAAAGAATTTAAGTAAAAACGATAAACTTTCGGCCCGGGACACCCAACTCGACTCTACTTGGAACTTCTTCACCGGAAGTGTCTTATACGACGTGATAGCCAGTCGTTTCAGTAACGCGAAAACGTAGATGGGGATTAAATAAAGGCAAAAAGTAACACAAGAATGGGTGAAAAAGTCGAAAGAGAAAAAAAAATAAGAGCAATGGCTTCTAGCCAACTCACCCGTCGAGAAGTTTCCGAGTTTGAGAATGTGGTTAAATGTGCGGACTCGACCGGAAGACAACTTGGTGAGCGCTGACGAAGACCTGGTCCATGTCCCGGTGAAGGATATCATTATGGTATAAATATCATTTGTGAGAATTTTTTTAGCTTGTAAAAAAAGGAAAGTGAAAACTTTTATTGTATTATTTGAAGAAAAAAATTTTAATTTTTTACTTTTTATAATGCAATAAAAATTTTTGGATGCGGAATTCATACAAGCTATAATAATAAGAAAAACTTTTAACTAAAAAAATTTTCGAAGTATATTTTGAAATTTAAGTGAAACGATTTTAAATGGACAATTTTTTTATCAAGCCATATCAGGACACATTACAAATAATGTATGAACATATTAGGTCATATATATGGACATCTAAACTTCCTGTTAAAGAAATTTATAAAAAATTGCGTGGTGTCATTATCGAGTTGATTTTTCCGTAATTGATTACTGTCCCTCAATTTTAGGCGAAAAAGTTTCGATTATTTTCAGTGAAATTTTTAGCTGTTATTATTAATATTACTGTATTTTATTCATAATAAAATTAATGGTAGAATTTATGGTAGTTGAGAATTAAATCAAAACAATTGAAATTGTAAATAAATTTATTAGTAAGAGTAATTAGTAGAAATAATTTATTCGTAATTATAATAAGCTTATAATTAATAATGAATACAGTGTTTCATTATTCAGAAGAGAAAATAAATAAACGGTAATCATCAAAATTTTGTGGTTATGAATGAAAATAATGTTATTCTTCATAAAAAAAAAATTTTTTCTGATAATAAACACTCAAATAAATAATAAATATGAATTTTTACCGCATGTTAATTTAAAAATTTAAATAAAAACTTGTACAATATACGTAAAAAATAACTCGAGTAAACAAAAACTTAAACTTGAAATAATTTTATTCCAGTGCAGCCCTGTGGAATTCTAACTCAACATTTACCCCGAAATATATTTAAGCCGGCATATAATTTAAATTTCCCCAAAAGATAAAAACATCCAACTTTTGTAGTAAGTTAAAAAGCGGGAGTAAACTTGTGCTGTAGGTTTTAATACTTATAACTCGGTACAAGTTACAGCGGGTGGATGAGCGTTATGTGAGAAGCTTTTGGTGAGACTATCGCTGCGGTTGGCCGAGCCCGACGTTGACCTCCTTCACTGAAACTGCGGTACAGTCGTTCACTAATCCGCGAAACGTTTCACCAACTTGCTGCTCCCTGCCCTAGCTAACTGGGTTCCTTCTCTTACTTACTCCTAACCCTCACCTTTACTATCACTCCAACTCCGATTCCAACTCAGCTTCAACTTACCCCCCTCTACTCCCTACAGTGCACGATGTTACCTTCAATGTTATAACGCTATGCCGACCAAAAGTTTGTTTTACTGTTCAGTTAAATACAAGAGCAGCTATACAACATACACTACTACAATTACAAGTTACACTTACAGATATAAATACCCGCGGCTACTATTAACTCTTAGAGAGATTAATTCGTTCCTAACGCCAAGGAACTCACCGCATACGTTACATATATGACGGTCACTGCACTTTCACCACACTATAAATACATCTCTACACAAGTTATTTGATTCGCAAAATATCGGATTTCTTACATTCTTAAATCGATTTAGTGTATTTCCACTATTTGATACTGAGATACATGTCAGTGATATGTATTGCACATCGAAATAGTGAATATTAGGGTGTGCTACAAAAATCGACGTTTTCTTTTCTTTTTTTTCCAAAAGGTCTTGAAATTTTGATAAAGGATGCAAAAATAAAAATTCTATCAAAATTTAAGCTTTTAATATTAATATTTAAAGAAACAGAAACGAAAGAAAACCGAAAAAAGTGTTTTTTCGGAATTACTCCGAAATTTTTGGTTCGATCAATTAAAACCTGAAAATAACTTATGAGGGTAATAAAACTGCGTCGAATGCCGCCAACCGCGTGAAAATTGGTTGATCCATTCAAAAGTGACTGCGGTTTAAAAATTCCAAAAATAGTGTTCTATGAAACTTCTATCAGACTTTTGAGCTGGGAGAGCTCAAATGCATAAAAATATTATTTCTTTGAACTCAACGAGCTCAAAATATCACATAAATTATATTTTGAGCTCAAAAATCTCAAAAATGTCATAAGTACAATTTTAAGCGCCCAGGAATGGAATTAGCAGGAAGTTACAGGGATGGCCTTTAGGGTGAACCGTTTTTCTAATTTTTTTTTTTAATATCGGCACCCTTTTTTCTTGTCATATGCGCACGCAGTCTAAAAAAATCTAGCTTGATCAAGTGGCGCCATAGTTTTCACGTGACAAATAAGAAAAGACCCAGTTCATCGAATTCTTAAGCTAATAAAAACGTCCGGTCTTGAAATATCAATTTGCTTGGGAGTAATCGTTGGTCCATCCAAAATGGAGTGACATCAGGACATCCACGTAAAATTTTTTTCAAAATAGCAACATGAAATGATTTTAAAAAGTAAAATATGGTTTAATTTAAGTATTTTCACGGTGTACATCTACTTATATTATTGTATAAGTGTAAGATGGTTGAGGTAGAGGCATTTGAAGATCACAAAATTGTTTGACCTTGACGAGTCGAGTATAAAGCACAACCTCACGCGCTTCGCGCTATGAGGCGTGCACATAAGAAAGATTAAAGAGTTTCACAGTGAAGACAAGGATTTCATACGTATATTTACAAACTTATCAGTGATTTTCATATACGGCGAGCTGTTCAAAAATAAACTTAGAAAATATAAATTTTAAAAAATATACTATTTATTGTATACTAAGACACTTAAATACTTAGACTACATTTATACATTTAATTTTAATTCACCAATATTTATACAAGCTTTTTATATTTTTGTTTCAGGTAAGGCTGCTCAAAGTTGCCAAAATTTTCACACGAAAAATTTACCCACAAAAAAATTCACAAGTATGTATTAATTATTAAATAAAAAACTAAAACGTTTACAATCATAAGAATCAAAAATGTCTGGTGGTAGCAGGAACATGTAAAGTTGCGCAAAGTTAAGCGATTCTAGTGGAATGATCCGTATATCCATATACATATGTAAATATAATAGCAGAAGTCTTTTTGCAGGCAATGAGCCTGGCAGCGATGAAGCAACTTTATACAATACTTCCGTGAGCTTTTACTTGGTTACCTCAATTTTGTATTCAAGATTGTTCCTCAGCCAATTGCACAGCGCACTTGACTCAACTTTCTTTTGAGTTTATATAGTATATAGATAAATTGCATCTATATTGCATATAGATAAATTTAAATACATACAGATGTGTATGTATACACGAAGGTTTGTTTGTGTGACAATGTCAATATACAACACGCGAGAATCCGATCTGATCTGTCTTGAGAATTATCGAGGCCATTCACAAAGCAATTGCGTGGCTGCAACAAACTTTCATTGGTAATTCCATTGGAGTTTAACCTGTTGCCTTATACGACATTTTAGACTTTATTTTGTCATTCTTTATCCTTAGTTTTGAATATATGTATAAATTGATTTCTTATGTGATGACGACATAAATCCGGCTTATTTGTTTCTTTTTTGAAAATTATTATTATTATTATTTTTATTATTCCAATTAATTTTTAAAATTGTTTAAATACTAGGGTCTTTAGTTTCTGAAATTTTACAATTATTAATTCCGATAAGTGATACGATTAAAAAAATTAGGAAAACGGTCGACTCTGAAGGCTAGGTCCTGCAACTTCCCGCTACTTTCGTAATTAAAGCTCAAAATTGAATTTATTACGTTTTTGAGCTTTTCGAGCTCAAAAATATAGTTTTCGTGCAGTTTTGAGCTTTCCGAGCTCAAAAGTCTGATAGAAGTTTAATAAAACACTATTTTTTGAATTTTCAAACCGCAATAACTTTTTAATGAATGTACCGATTTTCACGCGATTGGCGGCATTCGACGCAGTTTTTTAAATTCTATGATATATTTTCAAATACAAATTGATCAGACCGAAAATTTCGGTGTAATTAAAAAAAAACACTTTTTTTCGATTTTTTTTGTCAACGATAACTCACGAACGAATCAACCGATTTTGACCGGCTTGGTGGCGATCGACGTGGTTTTTTGATGTTGAGAGCTGATTAGTTTTTGGAATTGATCAGTCAAGCCGTTTAAAAGTTATTAAAAAAAAAACCACATTTGAAAAAATTTTTTTTTGCAGTGTTTCTAAGATTCCTCAAAATCTAACGGTCCGAATCGGTCCAACTTGTATTCAAAATCTAAGTTTAGTCAAACCCTTTCGAATGGCACCAACCGCGATCAAATCGGTCAATCCGTTCAATAGTTATGAGAGGTTTACACACACACACACATACAGACACCATCGCGGGAATAGTCAGGGAAGCTTCCTAGGACCTCAAAACGTCGAGATCTGATGAAAACTCGATTTTCGAAAAACGGGGTAAAAACAATAACTTCCCGATTTTTGAAAATTTTCAATTTTCTTAACGGGAAGTTAAAAAGTCAATAATGACCTACATTGAAGTGATACTTAACTAGTGACATTGTTAATAATTGACAAATATTATTTCAGTTCTAGACCTCTGCTAAGTAAGTTGTAGTATTGAATTACTAAAAGCAGCTTTAAATATTCAATAAAAACGAATTTATTATCCAAACTGACCAGTTAGTTTTGATACGAAAATTAATTTTCAAATTGATTACGTTATTATCTGTTAAAATAATTGAAAAGCAAGATCAAGTTACTGCTTAAAACAGCTAGACAATTGGGTCAAAAGATTAATTGAATGCATATAATATACTCGAAACTGGTTCAATTTTTAAGTATCTTTGGAACAGGTTACGATCAACTCAAATATAAATATATAGTTCAATATACCATCTATAAAAGTACATTTTCATGCTTTATACACTCATTTAATATTTGAATCTTACGTGACAAACTTGTCAGCATTAAGTATTAAAAGTAAGTCTAAATAACCTTTTTGTTAATTTTTAGTTTGAAATTTGCTATATGACATTTATGTGTCACGAGAAAGATGAGATAGTTTGAATTATTAAAGATTTTAAAAATTTTATTACCAATTAATTTAAAAAAAAACTTTATATTGCGTCATTTAAACAATAAAAAAATGTATAATTGAAAGATTAAACAAGCCTGCTCGGCTTCGCCTCGGCCAACAATTACATGTGATCTGAGACTTTTCTTATTTTACTGGCCTAGGTATGTAATATACTATTTAAAGATATAAGCTCATCCGATGTTACCAGCAGAATTAACAACAAAATATAATACTACCATTGATGCAGTTTTTTCAAGACATTTAAATCCGAACAAAAACAGTTTCACTGTAAAAAAATCGCGCCAAGTCTACGTTCATAAGACTATTAAGAAAAAAAAATTTTATTTCTTTACAAAAAGATATAAAATAAAAAATTAAAAAATCCAAGTAACCGATATGATTATATATGATTTTCGGAAATTAAAAAAAATTCTGTTGTAAAGTAAATATTATCGTCCATAGTTATCATAAATAAATTTTTTATCTCAGGAATGTGGACAAGATAGGATCATAATAACAAATTACATTATTATTTCTGCAATAATAATGTAATTTGTTATTATGATCCTATCTTGTCCACATTCCTGAGATAAAAAAATTTATTCTGTTGTAAATTTAAAAATTAAAAGAAATAATTTTGGAACGTATTTAGTGTGCGTGGTTACAAAATATTTCACTTTCTATGAAATTCGTAAAATCTATCTACTAGGACTTTTAAAAAAAATTGAAGTACACAATGACGCACACCAAATCTGTTCCAAAATTGTTTCTTTTAATTTTTAAATTTACAATAAAATTTTTTTTAATTTCCGAAAATCATATATAATCATATCGGTTAAGGTAAAAACCCCAATAGATGATCATGTACCAGTATATGATCACTCCATGTATTTGTATACCTATATTTGTGAATATAGATATACAGATACATAGAGTGATCATATGCTGGTACGTGATCATCTATTGGGACTTTTACCTTACTTGGATTTTTTAATTTTTTATTTTATATCTTTTTGTAAAGAAATAAAATTTTTTTTCTTAATAGTCTTATGAACGTGGACTTGGCCCGATTTTGTTACAGTGAAATTGTTTTTGTTCGGATTTCAGTATTTTTTGTAATTATAACAAAAATTGACAATTTTAATTTAATACATTTCCGGTGGCAAACTATCCCCTTTAAGCTATAGTTCATGTTAAAGTTATTCTTGCGCCGCCTGGCGTGTGCAATTGCAAGCTGTCAAATATCTTTTTTTCATTGTAGTTTCCCATCTATTATAAGATTAGCATGCATCCTTACATTATTTAGTCTCTGGCCATCCGCTTTTTACATAAAAAAAAAGTTAAAATCTAAAAATCTGGGTCGCTATAGTTTGTGCTGATTATTTTTATTAATTTTAAATAGAAATTATAAAGATAATTGATAATAATCAAATAATACGCGTCATAAAAAGCATGAACTACTATTATAAAATATCATATAAAAAAAAATCAAAATAAATTTGAAAAAAAATTTGTAACTTTAAAAAACCGTTCTGCTTAGAAAATATACACATTCGGTAGGCTGGCTTGAGAACGGAACTTGGCGCCAGACTCTATCGAGTCTGTTGATAAAATAGAATCCCAAACATATGTTTCCTACTTCAGTTACCACAAGCCAATTATTACTTAAATTGAGCCTACTTATTAAGTTTATATTACATTATATTTGTTAATAATAAAAAAAATATTATTACACGGAGAAAAATTAATTATACTACCTACTATACAAAAATAGTAACTTCTACTATCTAAAATGGTAATAAAATTAATTAGTAACAAAATAATAGGTGGTATCATTGACAATTGTAATCCTTTAAATTAAAATACATGAAAGTCTTGAAGTTAGTCAAAGGTCGAAACTCGCAAAAAACAGGCCACGATTCATTATTGGTTAAAATTTAGGCGCGCGCGTAGTGCGCTATTCAAATTTCTAGTAGTTACTATTAATGATGGTAATGATTACTATCGAAAATGATAATTGTAAATATTATAAACTATAACTGTTACAATCGAAGATGGTAACTGTAACCATCTCAGATTGTAAAAATTCTGAAAGAAAAAATAATATAAATTTACTTAATTAAATCCTTTATTTACATCCATATTTTAGCTAATCTACATTTTTTTCTTTGAAATTAAAAAATATTCTAAATTCCCTTCAAAATTTTTTTTTGAAAATTTGATTTTTTTGAAGATTAAATTTTTTTTTTTTGAAATTTTAATTTTTTTTTTTAATTTGAATTTTATTGAAAATTTTGATTTTTTTGAAAATAGAAAATTTTTTTTGAAAAATTTGGCGTTGAAACTTGTTTTAGACAAATAAAAATTTAAATATAATTTCAATCCGAATTCAAACCCGATTTTTTGTACACTACACTGCACTACAGCTACTTTTAGTTTATTCAAAAATGCATCCACGGTAACGCAGATTCTTGATTTTTTTAATATTTTAATATTTTTTACTAGCTTAGATAGTAGTTATTATTATTACTGAAGGTAACTGCAACCATCAGGTTATATTAGGAATTACGATTTTGATAATAGTAGTAACTAATTAAAATATTAACAGTTATTATTACTAATTACCATCATAATAGTAGTAGTAACCATCAAGATGGTAAATACTACAAATCAGATGGTTTACTTAATTATTTAAATAATATTTACTACTATCGAATTCAGTTAATAGATTTTAACATAACTGGATAATAAACTCTACTATAAAATTTTCTCCGTGTATACCTTAAAAAAAATAAAATTTTATTACAATTTCTTCACTAATTAATCGAAAGGAACTTCGTTCCATCCGGGTGTCCCTTGACACCTCTCAAGCTTTTTCATATATATATGTATATATGAAAAATATAGCAAAATGTATGTGGGTACTCAAAAGTTAATATTAATGTTACAGACCAATCAATCGTAAGTGCATCAAAAACAAAATCATCCGGATCTCTTTTCCAAGAACAGTATACCGAACATTTAGCATTAATCCGTGAAGCGAACAAATCGATCTCTGGCTCATTAAAAATTTTAACAATTTCTGTGGATGCATAGTCTGCTAATTCCCACTCTGTATCAGAGTTATCAATCCTCCGTATTGTCAACCATCAACAATATATTTATGTCACGTAACTCAGTAACAAAACATTTCAAGGCTAATAAGGCAGCCTTAAGTTCCAAATGATTTATATAGAGAATTCTCTCCTCTTTGCTCCATAACCCATTGGCACTTTCACCGCCACAAAAAGCACCCCATCCAGTCAACGAGCTATCCGAGTAAATTATCATCTCATACTGACTGTTTCTTATCTTCTTACCAGCATTTGGCAAAACTTTCAGCCACCAATCCCAATCTTCCATTTTAATCGCACGCATGAAACAATTTTGTTGAAATAACAAAAGACGGGATAACTGAAAAATATGTTGTGGTAACAAATGAGTGTAGTTGGAGCAACAAATCCATTAGGTGCATCAACAAAATGTTTCAAGTTGTACTAACAAACCGGTTTGTTAAATCACAAAATCAATTTGTTGCTCCTAACAAAATTATTTTGTTACTGTTCCAAAATGACTTTGTTGTTGCAACAAAATGATTTTGTTGCTGTTACAAAGTGATTTTGTTTCAATAACAAAACTAATTTGTTGCCAAAATATTTTCCAAATCAGCTATATAGCTGATTATAGCGTATTTTTAAATGTATTCTTATAAAATTTACTGTAGCAAATTTATTTGTTATTGCAACAAATTCTCATTGTTATTATTACAAATTCTCTATTACTTCAACAAATTGTCTTTGTTACTCCAACAAATCCTCTTTGTTATTTTAATAGAATAATTTTGCTATTTCAACAAAAAAAATTGTTATACCAACTAAAGAATTTTGTCGAATCAACTTAAAGATTTTGCTGTAGTAACAAAACTTTTTTGTTGTTATAACATATCAATAACTTGTTATAACCTAAATTTTGTTATTTTAACATATAATTTGTTATCCCTATGTTAACAAATTCATTTGTTACCATAACAAATCTTAGGTTATCTTAACAAAATTTTTTTCTGCGTGCGTCTTTTTCTTCTTCAGATTCTCGATCTGTAACTGTAAAGCTGATTCTCGATCTGTAACTGTAAGCTTAGTAAAAGTCAAAGGGCATGTACATAACCCAAAAGGTAAACAGATGAATTCATAAATCTTGCCATTAAATGTGAATCTTAAGAACTTACGATGAGTTTCGCATACTGGGATCAAGAAATATATGTCCTTGAGATCGATTGTGCCCATAAAAATACTATGTTCCAGTAAATTACACGTGGATCTAAGATCCTCAAGCTTGAAATGCTCCGTGTCAATAAAGATATTCAGTTCTTTTAAGTTGAAAATGAATCTTTGTTGCCCATCAGATTTGGGAACAAGAAAAAATGGTGAAATAAATTGATCCGAGACCTCTTCGACTTCAACAATTGCACCTATTGACAACAAACGATTAATTTCTGATTGGATATTTATAACTTCTTGTTTTGACCATAACCTAGTCGGTGGTAAACAATTTTGTACAAGAATAGATTTAAAAGGAATTTTGTACTCTTTTACACATTGGATGACAAATTCATCACTAGTGATTGATTCCCGAGCCTTCAAGAAGTACCTCAAACGGCCCGCAAAAATACTTACACTGTCCTGTGAGATTAGTGGTTCTGGGAGCGATTGTTCTGGTGTCAATATTGATTAGACTTGGGATATGTCGATTGTTTCGACTGGAACTTGGAAGTCAGTGGTTTTTTCGGTATTGAGATTTTTCCGCTCGCCTGAGACACCGGCTTCTTCTGGCTCGACGAGCTCTTCCAGTTTAAAGGATTTGGTGGCGCAAAAGTCTTCTTTGGCCAAGAGGGTTTCATTTCATCACCTACTTTTCCTATGGCCTTGATCTCCTTGACCTTATCCACCAATTTCTCACCGAATAGATAACTATCGGTTGTCCTTTTTTTTAGTGTTGTAGCCCACTGTTTAGACAGAGTAGGCAAAATTAATGCTTTTCGAGCTACTGTCTGAGATCTGTGGATCTCGATCAGTAACTTCGCTGCATCCCAAACTTTTTCCAGTCTTCCAACATTTTCTGGTTCCTTAGATGGCACCAGGGATTCAATGAGAGGTGCTAACTAACTACTATCAACACTATTTTATAGGCAGTGAAACTAATTGGTAATAACTGAGATTGAAAAATAATAACAATTTAGTTTTAGGTAACTTTCAATTCAGAAATGTATTTATGTTTTTATTTACTAGTTCCAACAGTTGATACATTTGTGAAACATAAATTTATATGTATTAAACCGGGAGCAAAGTTTATGCTGAAAATGAAAAGACCATAAAGTAAACGTCCAGTTTATTTAACGGTCCATCCAACTAGCAACGTAACTACCACCTAAATTGAATTCGGTTACATTCAATGTTAATTCAATCGGATATGTGTTACCGTTTGGTTCCACTCGTATTCTACGCGGTGACTGATTGAAAAGCTTGGCTTAACTATAACTTTCAATTTAAACTAAAGTTGCAAAAACATCACTCTTATAGTTTTTTTTTTATTAAAACGAAAATACAAACCTTCCGGAAGTTCCAGACTAACAAATTTTTTTATTTTTCCTAGTTTTTAATTAAATTTTTTAATTCCTAATGGACTCACTTCTATGCAATTTTATATACAAATCGAATAAAACTTCACTTTCATTGTTCTCTAAAAAAGATACTTTATATTCAATAATATTATTACTATGTTTAATCAATGGAATAACTTCAAATTCGAATGAATATTTCATATGGATCGTCAATAGATTTGGACACTAAAAAAATATTACTTGATTCGAAAAAAATATTCTTATAAAATTTTTTATTTTTTTTTATTAATTTTTTCGTCTTTATAGTCATCAAAAACAATAGTTTTACAAGATACATTGCACTTAGTTAAAATAACAAACATTAATATAAATTTAATTATATTTCAAAATATGTTAATTAGGAAGTACACAATTTTTTTTAAATTTTATTTCTTGCACGCGTTTTTGTATAAGTTGACTAGCTTATGTAAATTTGTTTATTCACTTATATTGAGGATATATATTCTGTATTGACTGTTGAAATCCAAACGATTAAAAATTAGGAGTTAAAAACTTTTATTCTTGCTTCGAGATATTCAGTTCGAAGATAAAAAAAAAAAGTTTGTCATTAAAAAATTTTTCTATTAATGTATAATAGAGAAAATTCTTATAATTTTATGTTATATTTATTTTCTTCTTCAAATAAGAATAATTATATAACGGTTAGTTTATTTTTCAAATTTCCCAATTAAAACATTTAATATTTACTTACTTAAAACTTGGTCTATATTGTGCATGCATGCATATTATCTAAATTTTATTGGAGAATAAAATTTATAACTAATTCAAAAAACTTAACTACGCATAAATATTTTTTTCAATCGAGAATATTTTCACTAATCAAAAATTTAGTAGTCAGAAAAAAAAATTTGAGAAATTTTGATGATTAAATAAGTCACTCAAAATTACCAGTCGTAATTAAATGAATGGGATACTTATAGATACTAAACTAGACGTGGAAGTCCAGCGAATTCAGAATGCAATCAACGAATCTCTATTCTCGTTTCCAAGTGACACCTTCATTTCGACGATTTAATTTTCCTTCCAATCAGCCCTCTACACGTCCCTACACTCTTTTACCTAATTCACAAATTGAATTACTCTGTAATAAAACACCTACAGGTATAAGATACCTGTAATAAAAATTTAAATTAAAATGGATTTCAATTGAGTATATCTGAACAAAAATAAAAAAAATTAAGTTACAATGAAATGTTAGTTGTTTACTCACTATTAAAGTAATTCGATAAGTTTATGATTGAAAAGATGACGTCAGTTAACTATTTGAAACTCCAGGAAGTTTAATCAATTCAGTATTATCGAAGCGTGCTGGGGCATGGATTTTGTTCTTCGACTCAACCAATTTTAGCCTCCGTTATCGTCGAAAGCTCTTGAGCCCGATGTGAAAATCCTCAAAAAGTGAATTGCGTACAACCTGCAACATTTTATTCTTGGCTTTATCTCAACATATATTTTATTTGTTCACAGGTAATTGACTTTTTATTGTTTTTTCTTCGTTCCTGATAAAAACTTTTCCTGAATGATTAAATATTAAAACTCGACAAAATTGTTAAATTGCGCGGAATAAAAGACAAAAAGAAAAAAGCGATGAATAAAAGGGTAAAAGAGAATTTAGTTTTTTTTTTTTTTTTAATTAGTATTGAATAGTAAATTTATAATTTAATTACTCTTTTTATTTATACGACCACAACTCGCTTGTCAATAATTGTGCAAATTGGCGCGCTATTGCCCAAGGGAAATAGAAACTAGAATTACCTTACTGACAAGAATGAAACCCAGGTATTTCCAAGGACTCCAAAATAAACTGCTACTGTACCGTCATTTTTTAATTAAAAAACGAAATAAACTAAAAGTGAATCACTAACTGTTTTTTCATTACACTTGAAAATTTTGCTGGTATTTTATAATTATTGAGCAATTTTTTTACTATTGAAAATTTTTCACTTCAGTTAAAAAAAAAAAAAGAAAAAAAAATCTAGTGCAAAATCGATCAACTTTAAAAAAAAATTATTAGAAATTTTTATTCTATTATTTGAACAAGTAGCAAAGAAATTCATGAAATAAAATTATTTCGATATCTTCAACACGAGAAACGTGTTGGACGCCAATTCCATGAACTTTGCAAGATACCCTACAATTTAGCTTGTTATATTTATTTTGCTTAGTAGTTTTCTGAACTTTCGAAATCGATCGTGTTGAGTTGCCAGATGGTTTCTGGGTGTCAGATGATTGCCAAAAAAAATTAAAGGATTACATACAAAAGTTGTGCGGGGCTCAAAGTATTAATATTTTGGCACTCATAAGTGCGGTGTATAGTTGAGAATTATCCTAAAATTAACAAAAATCGTTCACTTTTTCGTTAAACAGAAATATCGTCAAAGTGAAAAATATGTGATTGTTTTTAGGTGAACTGTATATAAATTGTTCTAGGTGGGTCCACTTCTGATTTGGATGAAATTTGGTCACAAGTTTGCTTTTATCGTAATACAAAGTTGTGCCAAAGGAATAAATAAAAAAAATTTTTTTCGAAAAGTTATGCAAAATTCAAAATTTGACCATTTTCAGGTTTTTCAAATTGTTTTATGAAAAAGGAAACTTGTGACCAAATTTCATCTAAAAATGACTATCACCAAAAAAATATATGAAACAATAAAAAGTCCCTAATTCAGGTCAAGACCTTTGTTATGGTACCAAATTTAACTGTGGTAACCCATTTTTTTAACGACTGTCAAGAAATTTTTTGATATGGTCTGATATGTCCATACGTAATTTTGGATTTGTCGTATGTCAATATTTGGTCTGATATGAAAGTTGACCATATTAGACCACATAATGGCATATCATGGACATGTTCAGAAAAATCTGACTTAATATGTCCTGACGTCTAGATATATCCAAATTACAAATTAGGCTTGATATGGTCAATAATTGTAAAGTGAAAATATCTCAGCCATTTTAATTAATGATTTTGGATTTCATTAATAGATTTGAAATGGGTTTTATACATAGAGTATACAGATATATTCAAAATGATTATTTAAATTTAATAATTAATTGAAGAACTGACCCTTAATGGTCTTCTTACGTAATTTAAAAGATTTACGTTTATGAAAACAGACCTGAACAAAAGTAATAAAATCATTCGCTTTGAAATTTTTTATGTCTACTTTATAAAACATATTATAATTTCTATTTAAAATTCAGTTGGTGCGTTTTTATTTATATATTACTGCGTTTTTATTTATATATTACTGCATTTTTATTTATATATTACTGCACTGAAGCAGTAATATCTTCTTGCATAAAAGTACAAAAATTCGTAAAAAAGTTATTTCTTAGCGTACACGTTCCACATAATAAAATAACTTCTGTGAATATCGAAGATCCACGTTATGTATTATATATTATTTATTATAATTCCATAGGGTTGTCCGGTACCAAAATAAGTTTAAAAAGAAACAAATAAAAATAGAGAATTAGTAATACAGTAAAATATTCTCGTTTACTTTGCTGAGACTTTTTTCCGCTTATTTTTATATTTATACAAGTTTTTTCTTCTCTATAAGACAAACAAATGTCAAAAGAAAAACGCAGACACTCAAGTTAGTTTTTATGAATAATATTAATTTTACTTCTCACATTAATTTCCTATTTTTTTTTTACTGTAGAATATTCTAAATGAAAATTGTTTTCTGAAGAATAAAATTATTTTTACTTCCTTTTATATATTATTGCTTTTTTTTTTAATAATAATAATAACAGCCTTTAGTTATTTCATTGTATGAAAACAATGGTTTCGCTTGAAATTAAATTTTTTTACGATCATAGATATTTGCTATTTTCCCTGAGGCGCCGATATCAAAGTTGTATATCAAAAATATTTATTACTTCAGGCTAAATATTTTTTGTGCATTATACTTTTTATTTTTAACAAAATCACCAGTATTTATTTTAAATAATAATGAAAAAACTTGCTGCTGACAATCAATTGTTTACAATTTAATAAAATAATATTGATCTTAATGTAAATAAAAAAAATTCAAGAAGATTCCTGTCAAGTTATTAAAAAAAAGATAATGAAAACTTGGAATTTTTTAATTCCTGAAAAAATTGATTTAGCACAGCCCCGTGTTAACAGGAAAGTTATTTTTAATTACAATTTCAGATAAATGAATTTAATTTAATAAAATTGAAACAAACTCAATTTTATCAGATTTTCTGGTGGATGCGGGCTTTAACGCTCGACATGCTCGTTATCTATTTTTCGCCGGCCGTCATACACGTTTTAATGCATATGTATTGACCGAATATTTTTGAATTTTATAGATTACTCACTAGGTTTATCTCCGCGTACCACACGCTATGATCCAACTCAAAAATATTGTACAGTCGCTATATTTAGGAAAAATACTTTTGGTTATTCAAAAGTGGATCTATCAAAAATATATGCTGTAAAAAATCGAAAGTAAATTGTACTCTGCATTCACTCCCATCACTCAGAGTAACAGGATGAAGTAATTCACCACTCCGCGTTCGGAGTGAATCTGGATTTTAATCCGGAAAATATCCAAGTTCGAAGTTCTTATACTATAACAAATTTTGATTTAACTGAACCAAGTTTTATGTGCCAAATTATTTTTTTCATCGGTATGGAATAAATAAATGAATAAATATACATGCTCACTCCATGTATTTGTATATCTATATTTGTGAATATCTGTTATCAATAATCAAAACGCTGTAATCACATTCAAAAGTACATTACAACTATTTATTAAACTAAAATTATATTGCAATACTTAATTTTATAATTAATGATGTCATCTAATACCTCATATAAACATATATTATATATAATATAAAAATATATATACAATAATATAAGTAATACAAACATTACTTTAAGAAATCTGTCATTTTCGTTTGTTTATTGCACTTAAACTGCGCGTAATAATTTTGAATTTGTTGCTCCATTCTATTCAACATTTCATTGCTATTGTTTAAACCTAATTCTTCTTTACCAAGCGCAAATTTTTATAAAACTGTAAAAGCAGTTAGCGCTGTGAGAAAAATTTTAATTTTTTCAGCTAAAAGATAATATTGTAGAAAATTTTTAACAGATTAATTTCTTGTCACAACAATACTCATTTTTTATAAGAGAACTTTTTTCTCTCAGTGTAATACGCCTTTTTGAAATTTGGGAAGAGATTTCTTAATATTATTAGTATAAACTTTTTTTGCTTGATTGAGTTTTTTGGTGAAAGTTGAATCCAGCAATTCTAAACTAGGATGAGCTTAGTTTTTACCACTCGCTCGTTGTTGAAGTTTTTCATTACTTTTAAGAAATTTCAAAATTAATTCTGTAGCGAGGACAGTGGTACATAGACAAAATTATATTACTCTGCTATTTTACATTCTTTTAAAGTGGAATAAAAATTTAACAATTACGATAAAAACATAAAAGATAAATTCTTGTGATATTAAGTCACCAAATAATAATAATAATTTAAAGTAAGGAGAAAAATTTTCCTTTTAGCTTGAAAATTTAAAAATCTTTTAACAAATAAATGACAATAGAAATTAAATTTTGTGTCTGGTTGCACTCGCTTTGTCTGCATGAAGTAGATTGCACAGAGGACAAGAATTGGCGTGAAAATCTCCACCAAAGCCCGTATTTTTCAGTGACTTACATTCAATACGTAGTTCTTTATTTATAGATATTTTTTTTACTATTATCAAAACGTTTTATCTGCTCAATGCAGTCGTTTGTCGGAAATCAAATGAAATTCTTCTCTACTTACTCAAACTACTTGATTGAAATACATGTTTACATGATTGTCACAAACAATTATGTACACACGACCGAAACAATAAAACAATCTTTGTGAGTATGCGAGAGAATGCCGAGCACTCGCAATACCTCGAAAGTTTAATTCATTGTATTTTATCCCACTTTATTCTTTTTTTTTGTTTTCGCTGTTGTTTATCATTTTCACCGGATTGAATTTCACGGAAAATAATTTTGACTCACTCGACATAACTCTCAATACAAATGTTTGAACTTTGTTTTTCGATATTTGCTAAATTCTTTCGGCTAAAATATTTATATAAAACGTGATTAACTTTTTGATTAAATATAATATCATGTTATCATTATTATTATTTTTATTATCTTTTATTTCTATACCTCAAGTAGCTGTGGGATACGCAATTTTATCCAGAACTATGACAATCTTCTCTACTTAGTTCCCTGGCGGTTTAAGGGGTAAAACCATCAAATGCCGCGGCAGCAGGCGCATATATACTGCTAAAGAGAAGATAAAGTCGAGTCAGCGTCTTCGAGGTGTTGGAACTCACTAGTTTGGCTTAAACTCTTGTCTTTACACTTACAAAGTGCCACGTTACATTTTATTGCATTTTTCGAATGGGTATAAAGAAGTCTTAATCTTAATTCTTTGAAATTTTATATTTACATTAATTTAAGATAAATAATATATAAATTCATTTTGCCATGGAAAAAAATTTAGATAGTCCAATTAAAGATAATCAGTGAAACAATTTTTTGATGTAGCCATGTAGACTATACACGAGAATAAAAAAATTATTTATCATAATTTTCTATTTTTTATAAAAATGTGTCCATCACTAATTATAATTAATAAAAGTAAAATTAAGGATTTTAACAAACTAGAAGTAGCACCATTACACGAAAAGAAAATTATACGAAAAATTACGATATGAGTTTCGTAATCCAGGACTTGTCTTTAATACCTTAACTTCTATAATATTCAAATTTTAAAACTTACTACAAATTTTTATGATACTTTATAGTAAATATACTATATATTATAGTACATGTACTATAGAGTATCGTAAAAATTCTCATGTACATAGTAAATTTTAATATATAATTTTTTGTATAATTTTTTCTCCGTATGTTCTGCAATTACAGCGCGCTATTAACAAAATCGAAAAAATTAGGAAAACGGTTGACCCTGAAGGCCATCCCTGCAACTTCCCGCTAATTCCATACCTATGCGCTTAAAATTGCAACAATGACGTTTTTGAGCTCTTCGAGCTCAATAATACAATTTATGAGTTATTTTGAGCTCTCCGAGCTCAAAGAGATTGCTTTCCTATGCTTTTGAGCTCCTCGAGCTCAAAAGTCTGATAGAGATTTGATAAGACACTATTTTTTGAATTTTTAACACTTTTCGGTTTTCTTTCGTTCACGATATCTCTCGAACGAATCAACCGATTTTGACCTGACTAGTGGCGATCGATATGGTTTTTTGAGGTTAAAGGCTGATTAGTTTTTGGAATCGATCGGTAAAGCCGTTTAAAAGTTCTTGAAAAAAAACCGCATTTCAAAAAATTTTTTTTTTGTAGTTTTTTTGAGATTTCTCAAAATCTATTGATCTGAATTGGTCCAAATAGTTCTCAAAATCTAAGTTTGGTTAAGCCCTTTCGAATGGCACCAACCGCGATGAAATCGGTCAGGCCGTTCGAAAGTTATAAGCGGTTCACATACTTTTCACACACACACACACACCCACACACACACATACACACACACACACACACACACACACACACACACACACACACACACTCACAAGCACACACACATCATCACACTCACCGTGACAACCTCGCGGGGATAGTCAGGAAGCTTCCTCAGACCTTAAAACGTCGAGAACGTCCGATGAAAACTCGATTTTTGCAAAACGGGGTGAAAAAAAGAACTTCCCGATTTTTGAAAATCTTCGATTTTCTTAGCGGGAAGTTAAAAAAAGAAAAAAACTCTTGAAATTCTCTTATTCTTTACTTAATGACAGAAAAGTATATTAATTAGGCAGTTGTAGTTGAAAATATTTAATTATGAAGTAAAAAAATTCCAAAAGAAATAATCAGCCTGTATTGCAAGCCATTGTTTTTATAATTATAAAAATGAAGATAAAAAATTACAAACTGACAGCGAACTATCAGAGTAAAAGAGCAATTAAAATACGGGCACTCAAATGCTGCTCACTTTCTATATCTTTCTCTTTCCTCAGTAGAAATCGGTCTTATTTTTATTTTATTACTTGGGTTATAGTTCTATTGTACGTTCGTTGAGTGGTAGTTTATAACCGGACGGTATCGTCCGTGACATGAAGCAACAACGGGACGCGTAAAAGTCACAGTTGAATTATTCCCTGGGGGCGGCGAGAAACTAGATGATAGAGAAAAATTGTTGTAGAGAAACAAACGGCCATTGAACCAAATTTCCCGAGTCGAGCCACGAGTACTCCCTCAACTCTTTCTCTACGTTGGATGGAGCGGAAATACGTCTCGCTTACTTCCCAGTGATCAACAGTCTCAATTTGCATTTATTTCTTTTTATCTCTATTTATTTTTATTTTCTCCTATCAATAACAATTATTCATGATTTATTTCAGCTAATTGACTTTTTAGTTTTAAATTCAATGGAATATCACTAGAATTTTTTTTTTCTTTTTCAATGAAATATTCACCGAAAAACTTTTTTAATCAATAAAATTTTTCTTAAAGGGGAACTAAATAATCAGAATTTATCTCAACTTTTAGTTATTTTACTTCAATTTATTTATTAGAGAGCAATAGAAGTGTCTTCAAAAATCTTTTTTTTTTATGGTCGGTCAATTAATTTTACACTATAAAATAATGATTCTGATGAGCTCAAAGTTTGTAATTCATATATTAAAACAAATTAACAAAGTGATTCATCTGCCCTGACTAATCTTCGATAAGTATACTTTTTATTAAGTTTGTGTAAGTAAAATTTAGCTGTCTTTAGTAAAGTAAAAAAAAGTTTTAATGTAGCTTACCGCACATATAAAATAGCATTATTATTGGAAATATTGCTATCAATCGAATATTACTATAATAAATCAACAAAATTAGATTTTATTTTTATTAGATAAAATGTTTAATTAATTTTTTTTTAATTCAATTAAAATTAAAAGGTTCATTTATTTTACAATACATAATGAATAATAGCTAATAGTAACAAAAAGTGACCAATGTCATTAAAGTACATTCTTACAAATAATATATCACCAATTGCATACTACTTTATTAAAATGATAATTTTATAAAAGTTTGTTAGTATAAAATGTAATTCAGCAACAACTCAGTCTCCAAGTCGGTGGACAATAATATTACTAAGATTAATTTTTACAGGAAAATATGGTAAATTTTATAGCAATTTTAGTTAAAACATTCGATTTTACTGTAATTTTGAAACTTTGAATAGTAAAAATAATTAGTTATATTACTAATTTTTAACGTTTATTTTTTAAAGACATACTAAGGTAATAATTAATGGTACTTTTCTAAATTTTTTTACATCATATTTGAGAATAATTATCAAAAGATTTCTAATTAGATCATAAATTGCAGAATGTCTCACGATTACTATGATTTTCACGGTACATTTTAAAAAATTTCTTTCTGTGTACCTTATGAATTTTACTCATTTGAATAATTTTTAATTTTCCACCAAAAAATGAAATTTTAAAGATAAAAATTTTTTTTTTTCTTTTAATTACAAAGATTTTTTAAAAATAAACAAATCTCGGTGGTAAGACCAAAAGTTTAAATTATAATTGAATATTTGAAATTGGAGTGTCTGGGTAAATCTTTCGAGGAATTAAAATCTTAAAAGATCATATACCTACTTGATTACCTGAATTTTGTAAGAGTAGTAGTATAAGTACAGCACAGCGAGTTTAAAGCGAGACTCATCAAAATGAATCTCTGTATTCAGTGGGTGAAATGTCTCCCACATCGTGGGGAATCTCGAAGCTCCATAAATTTACTAAAGTATCAAGCCATAAATTGAAAATGCCTTGCAACTACGACGTTCACTTGCTTCTCTGTTCACTGCATGCCGAATAGAACAAAACTGCGGGTTTTATTCAGCCCGCAGAGAACTTAAAATCCATTTAAAAGTTCTTAAATCTATTACAGAGCCATGCGAGCTAGAATTAATTAATTTTAATTTCACAATGATCAGCATCTCAGTTTATTAATAATTAAATAATAATAACAGAGCATTGGAAATAATCAGAGCTTAAAAGCAAAATAAAAATACTGTAATTAATGAGCATATAAAGCTTTGCCGTATTGTCCGATATAAATTCAAAGGCTTGTGTTGTTAAAAGGGCCAGTCGGCTTACATATTATACGCAAATCGTCAGTTCAATTCAGCCCGATGCATTCATCAGAAATACATGAAAGCTCACTAATACAAAGCTATTGTGTTTATCTCTATATTTGCTGACGCAAATATTGACGATAAAAATGGATCATTTTTTGTTTATTATATTTTTATTCATGTATTTAAATGCAATGACTTATTATATCATATTCAATTTTTCAATGAATAAAAGAATTTCGTTTAATATGCGTAAGATTTAAATGGTTGATAATATTAATCCAAATGTGCCTTGAGCACTCATTTCATACTCAAATGACTCAAATTAAAAGTTCATTTTACAAAAACCCCTGAAAAATTTTTCTGATATGGTCATATATATCCATTTATAATTTTTTGACCAAATGTAGTTTTAAAAACCTCTAACAAAGCACGCACGGTCGCTGAATCGTCTTCTAACAAGAAAGTTAAGTTTTAATGTTAGATTTTTTTTTCCCCAATAAATTTAATTAGGTTTCTTATCAAAATTTTATCTCTTAAAACTAATACACGGAGAGAATTAAATAGTAGAAATCACCATCTGGTTATTGTAGAATTTTTTTAATTTAACTCGATAAAAACGAATACTACTTAGGTCATTAAGAGACATCCCATACAGGACAATACGACGGGGCCAGATGTGGGCCATGCTTGGCGCAATGCTGTCTATCTCTGGCCCATGCTTGTAAACCCGCTTTGGCCCAGCTGTGGTAGAAGTCTGGAGTGATAACAGGGTGCCAAGCTTGGTTGCCTAGACTGACCCAAGCATGATAACCAAGACTGGCCTAAGATTGTTAACCAAGACTGGCCCAAGTTTTTAAGCCAAAGCAAGCCTAGGCTTATTCACCACTATAGAATTTACTAAAAAAAGTAGATTACAAAATATATTTAGAATTTAATTGTTTAATGTAAAACCAAATTAGTATTAAGAACCCAATTTTGAATAAATTGAATTTTCTGAAATAAAATAGTAAAATTCTACGAAATCGTTAAATTATTTTGTATAAAATGAATAGTTATTAGTTGAAATTATAAAAAAAGAACTTTTTAATTGTCAATAATTTATTTCAATTTTGATGTAGAGCTAACGCAAGTTTAGATGACTTAACTCTTAATTTAGACCTAACTTTCGCTAATTATAGAAATAAAGTGAAAATCGTATTTACCCTAACCGAGATTCGAACCCGAGCCGCGCGCTTGCCAGACCGACCACTAACCCCTACGCCGTACGACCGATAAGTTAACGCACATGTCACCATTCATATAAGCTAAATCTATATGGTGACAGAGTGTGACGGTTTATTATTTATATAATTTATGTTATTTAATATTGTGTTTTGATGAAAATTATCTATTTTATACAAATGTTTATTAATTTAAAAAGCAAAAGTCAAGTTCTTACATTAACTTTAAACTTTTTAAATCGTTTTGTATATTTTTAATATCATATTATAATATTTTTATAATATTTTTTATAATATTTTTACAATTGTTTTGTTGAAATTTTTCACGAAAAACTCTGCATTAAAAACTTCTAATTAATTTCAGTTTTACCATTACCCGTCAAAAAATCAATAGAACAAAAACTAAACTACATCAGTAACTTCTTTGACTTCACAAAAATGAGAAAAAGAATAGCACAAAGCCGTAAAAAGTCTTCTGTTCTTCTTAACTCTGGAAATGAAATAAAAGAAAATAAGAATAAGTTTTAAATGATGTTTAATTTCCGCTTAGTTTTCCACGATTCAACGAACTCTTCCTACTCAACCTAAAATTTTTCCACAAACCCCAGCATCCGGATGAAATTATCGATCATAAATACACTCATTCCATTAAATAAACAAAAAAAACGTAGTCCTGGTAGTTGTAATGTTCCCAGATTATGTCATAAAAATATTAAAAATATTTCATTACTGAAATATATTTCATTTCAAAGACTTTTAGTCTGGTACAAAAGCTCAACAAAAAAATTCATTTCACACAAAAATAATAAAACCTTTGAAGACATTGTTAGAACAGAAGAATTGACCGAAAAGAAGAAAATAAAAATAACACGCTCTTTTTTTTTTATTATTGTGCTGTGTGTATTACATACACATATGAATATATAGAAAGGCGCAGCACTCGTATTACAGTGTACTTTTTAAGTTTAAATACACACATATACACACACATACACACACGCGGAAAAGTTCCAGGGTGACTTTGTGTCCAAGTATACGTGAATTAACGTTAACGTGCATTACCCAACGTCAACAGTTTACGAAGGAAAGTTTCTATTGCGCATAACACTTAATTTGATTAAAAGTTTCGTTTTTAGACTCAACTGTTATCTGGATGAAAACAAGGTGAGGCGCGAGTTCGTTTAACGGAAGAAGACGTTAGAGATGAGATTGAATTGAAAACACTGTACGGAAAGGAAGTTGACTACTTTGAAAACTAAATGCTCTAAATATATGTTATTATTTTTAACAAGTTTATGTCCATCAAATCATCTAACAGGGTCTTGAAGTATAAATATGTAGAGTTATGACTATAAATGGTAAATTAAAACAATTATAAGGTTCGTAGTCTACCAAGGTATGGTGGGAAACATTGTGAGAGCGACAAAAACGATTGAAAGAGGGATGAAAAAAAGGAAATTTGTGAAAGGCCCGCGATTTTCGCGCCATTCAGTATATCGCAGCTGAACCACCATATATATATATATATAGGGTGTCCCAAGTAACGGACGCCATTGGCATCTGATGAAAAAATAATTCTGAGACGAAAAAGTCCTTAGCCATTTTTTAATTAGACGCATAGATAATTAATTATTAATTAAAGTAACGTCGCTTTATGTGTTAGAGAGAGAGCGTCAGTGTCCAGTAAAGTATGTGGCAAACAAAGACACAACTAACTGTATGACTAACTAGCTACTGTAGCTAACGTAGTCACACACATTTACTTACACATTCACACGTGCAAGCGTCTTCGTTTGGAACGCACTTGACTGGACACTGGTACTCTCTCTCTAACGCATAAAAGGACATTATTTTAATTAATAATTAATTATCTATGCGTCTGATTAAAAAATGGCTAAGGACTTTTCGTCTCAGAATTATTTTTTTTATCAGACGCTACAATGGCGTCCATTCTGGAGACCAGCTATATATATATATATATATATAGGTCGCAATTGACACGAAATTACCTAAATTTAAAAATCATATTTTTTTAATTTATTTGATGTATTGATATGAATTTATATGCACTGAAAGCAGCTTATCTGTAAATTTTTAGCTATGAATCATTAACGTTTCGGAAATTTATCGGAACGGTAAATTGAAAAAATTCGTAACTCTCTATTAATTTTACATAAACAACAAAATATTGGGGTCATGTTCTTCAGCTCGGAGTATAGTTTCATAAAAAAAATTTTCATTTTTTATCATTTTTGTTTTAGTTTTAGACTAAACTTTTAATTTGTACAACCAGCAATGGCTTATATATAATAATTGAGACAAATTTTCGCGCTTCAAAAATTATTTAAGAAACATGTGTAGTACAGTTTCAGATGTCGGCAATTCCACGGTCTGGACTAGTGACGAAAAGCAAATGCCAATTTAATATATCGGTTTGTTTATTTGAAACACATGTAATATGCGCACTAAAGAAGGTATAAGATTAATAAAAAAAAATTCAAATTTTTAAAATATATGATAACTCCAGAAATGCCTTAATGGGGATGTTCCAATAGAAACATTTCTTTATTGGATAATATCAAAGCGAATATCACAAAAAGAAATGGCTCACTGAAGGCCCAACCACCCGGTCGGCATTTAATTCCTTAAAACTAGCGTTTGAAATTTCAGGTATACCCTCCACCATAATATTCAATGACTATAATTGAAATCCTTAAACTAGCCAGATCAAAAATAATTAAATAAAAAAATAACCTATAAAATAAAAATAATACAGATAAAATTATATTAGATTAATTAAAATTAAAGCTTAAAAATAACCTGAAAAAAAAAACATGTTAATTAATTTATTTCTTACCCTTTCGTTTCTTTGGGGCAGGCTGGATTACGTCGAGGACTTGGGGCTTCCTGCTTCCCCGGGTTCATCTCCTTCAAACGACTCTTCAAACGCTCTAGCACTCCTTTCAGCCTGTCAATGTTCCATCGGGTCCGGAATATGAGCTGGTTCTTCTCGAAGCATCCAGCTTCTTGTATTGGCCTGGGTCCTATTAATTTCACTGTTCTCGAAAAACACTCCTCTATTGACATATCCCGAGGAAATTTTGCGGAATGGCAATAGGGCGGCTTTAATCTCGTGGTAGAAACACTAAAGTTATACCTCTGAGCCATCCGGTCTAGCCTCACAGGTTGCGCTGGGATATTTTGTTCGCCTTCTGCTCTGTCTTCGGGCTCCTCACTGTTGAGGTTCCTCTTCCTGCTCGGGTACAAAATAGCTCTCGAAGGGGAAGAGGCTGGTTAAACGACGTAATCCTCCGGAAGAGAAGTATTTCAAAATTAATTTTTCCCGGGTTGGCGGCTTTTTAGTTATGTCAATTTCATTTTCCATTGACATGATGGACTTTCACTATTTTGTTGTTTAAAGACTTGCGGCTGAAGTTCTCCATTATTATAAAAAGAAGTTTTTACATAAATAAATTCATTATTAATAAACACGTGGTAGGAGAAAAAGGTTAAGGATACACTTGCCAGATTTTTATACTTACAACTATTTCACGATAAAAATTTTAATTGGTAAACAAACAAATTTGGTACAATTTATTTATAATTCAAAATACAATAAGCATAAGCAGAGATTAAATTAGCGATAAAAATAATAAAAATATATGGTAATTTGAATAAAATTTAGGAAGAAAGTAATTTGAAGCAGACACGTTGTTCACTCTATGACTGTTCAATTAGTTCTGACTA
>NC_058164.1:8718205-8738612 GCF_020080835.1 Cotesia glomerata
TTCAAGAAAGATTAGAGCAAAAGTTTGGAATGACGTAAATAGATTCGACAAAAAAGTTTAAATATTTTAAAATTTTTTACAAATTGAACTTTGACCTTAAGAACATTTAGGACATAGGGAATATTCAAATTTTGAACAAGATACTGGGACGCTTTTTGACCAAATAATTATTGAATAAAAAATCATGAAACTTGGCAGGAGTATGGAAATAATAGTCCATCGTAAATTGATTCTTTTAATTTTAAATTTAATCATTGAAAAAAAATAACTAAATGATAAATAAGTAGGTAGTGTTCGCGCGAAAAATTTCCTTATCTCAGGACCCATCACATATTCAAGTAAATAAACTTTACTACAAAGAAATTACTAATAAACGTACAACCAATAAAATCTTTGAGATTGATTTAATTTTTTGGTTACTTTTTATTTTAGTTTAGATTACTTATAAGACAGAATTATTAAAATGCACCTAGGTTAGGGTAGGAAACTAATTATTAGGGTCAGGACTTTCGTAGTTGTTTAAATGAGCATTCATATGTTTAACCTCAAATTTGAACAAAGAAAAACTTTCTGGCCCTACTAATTATCAACAAAAAATTTCATTTACTATACTTTTATGTAGGCTGCAAGAGAGTGCTAAAAGTAAATTATCTAGTTTAATTTTTTTAAGCAGTATTTAGAGTATTTACAGTCAGTCTGATAACCTCCTTCAGTGCATTTTACATTGGTTTTAAATAAACAAATTTGTTGTCACTGATCTAGACTAAATTACTGACATTAGACTGTACTTCATGTTCTTAATGTTAATTGTTAAAAATAAGAGAGCACGATGAATTTATGTCTGGTTTAATTTATAATTTCTTCATTGAAAATAACGACGAACGACAATATCATATGATTTTTCTATTTAACTTATTTGTATAAAGATTGTTTCAGATTTATTTCTTCATAATTTTAAACAAAGTATTTTTTGCTAGTAATTTTTTGACTCTTCTGTTTTCTCTTTTTAACTTCCCGCTAAGAAAATGAAAATTTACAAAAATCGGGAAGTTATTGTTTTTACCCCGTTTTTCGAAAATTGAGTTTTCATCAGATCTCGACGTTTTGAGGTCCTAGGAAGCTTGCCCGACTATTCCCGCGGTGATGTCACCGTGTGTGTGTGTGTGTGTGTGTGTGTGTGTGTGTGTGTGTGTGTGTGTGTGTGTGTGTGTGTGTGTGTGTGTGTGTGTGTGTGTGTGTGTGTGTGTGTGTGTAGGTAAATCTCTCATAACTTTTGAACGCATCATCCGATTTGATCGAAATCAGCGGCGTTCCAAAGAGTTTCTTTTCCCTTAGAATTCTGATACTAGTTTACAGAATTTGACCCGATGAATTTTGAGAAATCTCAAACATAAAATTTCCGAAAATTCATTTTTTTGAAATATCTTTTAAATGGCTGAACCGATCGATTCCAAAAACTACTCAGCTCTTAACTTCAAAAGACCACGTCGATCACCACCATTCCAGTCAAAATCGGTTGATTTGTTCGTGAGATATCGTTGTTCAAAAAAATGTTTTTTTTTAGAATTTCTATGAAATTTTTAGTTTGACCAATTTGCGCTTAAAGATTCTTAAAAGAACTCAAAAACCTGCGTTGAATGCCGTAAGCCGCGAGAAAATCGGTTAATTCATTCAAAAGTTATTGCGGTTTGAAAATTCCAAAAATAGTGTTCTATGAAACTTCCATCAGCCTTTTGAGCTCGAAGAGCTCAAAAGCATAGAACAGCTATTTGAGCTTAGAGAGCTCAAAATAACACTAAAACTATACTTTTAAGCTAAACGTTATTTACCTCTCACAACTTTACAGGATCGTTCTAAGACTATAACAAATTTTTGGCAGTCTGTTTAATAATTTTTTTTACGATTTAGCATTGATAATTTAATAAATAAATGCGTCAGAACGAATTTGATTTTGGGACTTTTATTTTAAAATTAGAGCTCAACAACATTGAGTTATCAGAATTAAATAACATTTTGTTACTGTAACTCTACAACGAACAGCAAACTGTGTATAGTTGTGGTAACTCTACAGTTAGGTTACCAGAACGAAATTTTTTTTTCCGTGTATGGAGGTAGCGGGAAGTTGCAGGGATGGCCTTTAGGGTCAACCGTTTTCCTAATTTTTTTAAATGTTTTAAAATTCGTATTATAATTGTAATACCTAATTTTTTAACGACTCAATAATTATTTAAGATAGTATAAGAGCGTATAATTTTTTTTTTTTTTTTTAGAATCAATGTGATTATATTTTAAAAGTATAATACTAACAACAAGAAATTCTTCTAAATTTAATTTTTTTGTCAGTATTATATTTTACAAAATAATTACATCGATTTTCAGATAAATTTTTTAAATACTTTATAATTTTTTAAATGTTTCTCTATCTAAAAACCACAGAATTTATAAAAAAAACTACAGATATAATGGTATAAACCTATATATAGGTTATAATATATATAATTTTTGAATATATCACGTATTCACTCTTACATTGTATCTAGAAGACTACATGAGTAACAAGCACGATTAATATCTTCTATATTTTATGTCATATGGTATACTTATCATAATTTTCGAGACGTTTAATTATATATATGTAATTATATTTATATATCAGACATAAAATAAAGTTAGTTGTTAATAATTATTAACAGTTGTGAATAATTGTTTTTAATGTTAAAATTGCGATAAATTAAATAAACTTAAGGTAATTTTTAGGTTGTTAGATGTCACGTGGGAACTTTCTATAATAAATTTAGAAGGTACTTGCGTAGTCTGTAACGTGGCGGGCGGCGCTGTATATCTCTGTATGTCTATACTGTATGATCTACCCAGATAGCAAAATGACGTATTAAGTTATTCCGAATGAGCTCAGATTTCTGATTTGGACGTCAGAGTCTACGTCTAAAAGACGTCTTTAAGACTTTCTGAAGAGGTCGAATGCGCCGCTTATTGTAGACTTTAAGAACTCATCAAAACGAGCTCTTTTTCTGAACTCGCACAAATGAATGATTTTTTATCTCTATACGCTATTATAATGATAACAATAATAAGAACAAAACAAAAATAATATTAATAATAATAATAAAAGTAAATTATGAAAAATAATTCAGAGTTTCATGAAGCACCGATGCTGATTTCGAATGTTTATTATTTTAGTTAGACCTAATATTGTCGGTTTAAAGAGAGAAAGTGAAAGTCGCAATTGCCATAACTAAGATTCGAACCCGAGTCGCGCGCGTGCTAGATTGATACCTAACCCCCTACGCTGTTCAAACGATATGTCATTACACATCTCATTATTCTTATAAGCTAAGTTTATATAGTGATGAAATGTCGCGATCATTGTCTATATTATTTATTCTATTTGATAGTGTGTATCGATAGAGAAAAAGTAACTTTTACGAATATTTATATACTAAAAATATTCAAAAGTCTACCTGTAATATTTTTTAAATAGTCTATATAAATTTTGTTTACTTTTCACAATATAAAATCTAATAGATAAATTAATGAATATTAAAAATTCAACAATAATTAATAAGTATATAGTTATAAGATATCGTTAAATTCGAATAAAATGTTTAAAATTGATACATGCGAAGTACTCCTTAAATGTAAAAAGTTCACATAATTTTTTCAGATTAGAATCCAATTTTTATTATTTTATCTAAATTAGTTTGATTACGAACCAGATTTTAACATTATCCCGAGTAAAAATGAAATTTACGAAAAAATTATAACTTTTTATTGACCGCCGCACCACCGCTGCACCACTACCGCACCATACCGCCGCACGACCGCTGCACCAGCGCCGTTTGGCGGACTATTCCGCCGCACGCTAAAAATATATTCCTCCAGCACCGCCGCTGCACGACCGCCGCACCAATGCTAAATTATACCTACAATTTCACAAAAATGGTATCATAATTAATTTATCACGCAATAATTAATTAATAAATAATGCGACTAGAAATCTTTATGTAAGACCTATTGATCAACCTCCTTTTAATCGAATGCCTAATATTAAAAAAAAAAATTTTTTTTAAATCAGTGCAAAGTACCGCGAAATTATTGATTTTTTTAGTCGTATTGTTGATGTAGATTTTTAATTTCGTCCTCGGGTTGCACAGAAGCGGTACGCCTATCGAAATACTCTGAAAGAATTTTAAAAATTGAACTGTGATGGGATTCGAACCTGGATCGTCTGCATGGAAGTCTCGAACATTGCCAACTGCACTGCAAGCCATACTTAACTTAAAAAATTTAGTTAAGCTATTTGAATGATCAACGAATATATTATTTCAATGTATATACCATCAAACAGTGGTATGGTGCGGCGGTGGTGCAGCGGTGGTGCGGCGAATAGAAATTTATTTACTTGTCACGGCGCTGGTGCGGCGGTAGTGCGGCGAATAGATAAATTCTTTACTTGTCACGGCGGTGGTGCGGCGGTGATACGGCACTTGTAAAATAACCAAAATTTTCACGGCTGTAGTGCAGCGGTGGTGCGGCGCTTAAAAAGCCGTGCAGCGGTGTTGCGGCGGTGGTGCGGCGGAATTCTGTTTTTACTCGGGATTGCCTATTACTTCATAATATAATTTAAAATTTTTGAAAAATTTAATTAACCTGGATTAAGAGAAATGAGTTAACTTATGCCAAGTGTATATCTATATATTAATCTATTCAAATTGTTTTAAATCATTTAATTCGAATTATTTTTAATCATTTTCAATTTAATTTCTCAATCAGGAAAGTAATAAATGAAAAATGAATAAGATTTTGACAGCTTTATATTAAAAAGAAATTTGTGTTTTTGTTTATAATGTCTATAAGCTCATTATACGCAACTCAAAAAGAAGTCCAAAAAAGGGACTCAGTTAGATGTCAGAAAATTGACTCCAAACTTATGAGTTCATTAAGAGCTCTTAGTTCTGACCTCGTAAAAAAGAGCTCCTTAAGACGTCACATTAGGACTTCTATAAGAAGTTTTTTAAAAGACTTCATACTGAAATCTTTCTGACTTGGATGCTGACTGGGTAGTCAGAACTAATTGAACAGTCATAGAGTGAACAACGTGTCTGCTTCAAATTACTTTCTTCCTAAATTTTATTCAAATTACCATATTTTTTATTATTTTTATCGCTAATTTAATCTCGCTTAAGTGCTTATTGTATTTGAATTATAAATAAATTGTAAATTTGTTTGTTTACCAATTAAAATTTTTTTTATTGTGTGAAATAGTTGTAAGTATAAAAATCTAAGTGTATCCTAACCTTTTTTCCTACCACGTGTTTATTAATAATGAATTTATTTATTTAAAATTTTCTTTTTATAATAATGGAAAACTTCAGCCGCAAGTCTTTAAACAACAAAATAGTGAAGTCCATCATGTCAATGAAAAATGAAATTGACATAACTAAAAAGCCGCCAACCTGGAAAATTAATTTTGAAATACTTTCCAGAGGATTATGTCAAGTTTAACCAGCCTCTTCCCCTTCGAGAACTATTTGTACCCGAGCAGGAAGAAGAACCTCAGCAGGAGGAGCCCGAAGACAGAGCAGAAGAACAAAATATCCCAGCGCAACCTGTGAGGCTAGACCGGATGGCTCAGAGGTATAACTTTAGTGTTTTACCACGAGACAGCCGCCCTATTGCCATTCCAAAATTTCGGAATGTCAATAGAGGAGTGTTTTTCGAGAACAGTGAAATTAATAGGACCCAGGCCAATACAAGAAGGATGCTTCGAGAAGAACCAGCTCATATTCCGGACCCGATGGAAGACAGGCTGAAAGGAGTGCTAGAGCGTTTGAAGAGTCGCTTGAAGGAGATGAACCCGGGGAAGAGGAAGCCCCAAGTCCTCGACGTAATCCAGCCTGCCCCAAAGAAACGAAAGGGTAAGAAATAAATTAATTAACATGTTTTTTTTTTCAGGTTATTTTTAAGCTTTAATTTTAATTAATCTAATATAATTTTATCTGTATTATTTTTATTTTTAGGTTATTTTTTATTTAATTATTTTATCTTAGTTTAAGGATTTAATTATAGTCATTGAATATTATGGTGGAGGGTATATAAATTTAACGCTAGTTTTAAGGAATTAAATGCCGACCGGGTGGTTGGCCTTCAGTGACATTTCTTTTTTGTGATATTGCTTTGATATTATCCAATAAAGAAATGTTTCTATTGGACATCCCCATTAAGGCATTTCTGGAGTTATCATATTTTAAAAATTTGAATTTTTTTTATTAATCTTATACCTTCTTTAGTGCATATTACATGTGTTTCAAATAAACAAACCGATATATTAAATTGGCATTTGTTGTCACTAGTCCAGACTGAATTGCCGACATCAAACTGTACTACATGTTCTTAAATAATTTTTGAAGGCGAAAATTTGTCAATTATTATATATAATATTGCTGGTTGTACAAATTAAAAGTTTAGTCTAAAACTAAAACAAAAATGATAAAAAATGAAAATTTTTTTTATGAAACTATACTCCGAGCTGAAGAACATGACCCCAATATTTTGTTGTTTATGTAAAATTAATAGAGAGTTACGAATTTTTTCAATTTACCGTTCCGATAAATTTCCGAAACGTTAATGATTCATAGCTAAAAATTTACAGATAAGCTGCTTTCAGTGCATATAAATTCATATCAATACATCAAATAAATTAAAAAAATATGATTTTTAAATTTAGGTAATTTCGTGTCAATTGCGACCTATATATATATATATATATATATATATATATATATATATACTATATATATATATATATATATATATATATATATATATAGTCTCCCAGAAGTAACGGACGCCATTGTAGCGTCTGATAAAAAAAATAATTCTGAGACGAAAAGTCCTTAGCCATTTTTTAATCAGACGCATAGATAATTAATTATTAATTAAAATAATGTCCTTTTATGCGTTAGAGAGAGAGTACCAGTGTCCAGTCAAGTGCGTTCCAAACGAAGACGCTTGCACGTGTGAATGTGTAAGTAAATGTGTGTGACTACGTTAGCTATAGTAGCTAGTTAGTCATACAGTTAGTTGTGTCTTTGTTTGCCACATACTTTACTGGACACTGACGCTCTCTCTCTCTAACACATAAAGCGACGTTACTTTAATTAATAATTAATTATCTATGCGTCTAATTAAAAAATGGCTAAGGACTTTTCGTCTCAGAATTATTTTTTTCATCAGATGCTACAATGGCGTCCGTTACTTCTGGGACACCCTATATATATATATATATATATGGTGGTTCAGCTGCGATATACTGAATGGCGCGAAAATCGCGGGCCTTTCACAAATTTCCTTTTTTTCATCCCTCTTTCAATCGTTTTTGTCGCTCTCACAATGTTTCCCACCATACCTTGGTAGACTACGAACCTTATAATTGTTTTAATTTACCATTTATAGTCATAACTCTACATATTTATACTTCAAGACCCTGTTAGATGATTTGATGGACATAAACTTGTTAAAAATAATAACATATATTTAGAGCATTTAGTTTTCAAAGTAGTCAACTTCCTTTCCGTACAGTGTTTTCAATTCAATCTCATCTCTAACGTCTTCTTCCGTTAAACGAACTCGCGCCTCACCTTGTTTTCATCCAGATAACAGTTGAGTCTAAAAACGAAACTTTTAATCAAATTAAGTGTTATGCGCAATAGAAACTTTCCTTCGTAAACTGTTGACGTTGGGTAATGCACGTTAACGTTAATTCACGTATACTTGGACACAAAGTCACCCTGGAACTTTTCCGCGTGTGTGTATGTGTGTGTATATGTGTGTATTTAAACTTAAAAAGTACACTGTAATACGAGTGCTGCGCCTTTCTATATATTCATATGTATGTAATACACACAGCACAATAATAAAAAAAAAAGAGCGTGTTATTTTTATTTTCTTCTTTTTCGGTCAATTCTTCTGTTCTAACAATGTCTTCAAAGGTTTTATTATTTTTTGTGTGAAATGAATTTTTTTGTTGAGCTTTTTGTACCAGACTAAAAGTCTTTGAAATGAAATATATTTCAGTAATGAAATATTTTTTAATATTTTATGACATAATCTGGGAATATTACAACTACCAGGACTACGTTTTTTTTTTTTGTTTATTTAATGGAATGAGTGTATTTATGATCGATAATTTCATCCGGATGCTGGGGTTTGTGGAAAAATTTTAGGTTGAGTAGGAAGAGTTCGTTGAATCGTGGAAAACTAAGCGGAAATTAAACATCATTTAAAACTTATTCTTATTTTCTTTTATTTCATTTCCAGAGTTAAGAAGAACAGAAGACTTTTTACGGCTTTGTGCTATTCTTTTTCTCATTTTTGTGAAGTCAAAGAAGTTACTGATGTAGTTTAGTTTTTGTTCTATTGATTTTTTGACGGGTAATGGTAAAACTGAAATTAATTAGAAGTTTTCAATGCAGAGTTTTCGTGAAAAATTTCAACAAAACAATTGTAAAAATATTATAAAAAATATTATAAAAAAATATTATAATATGATATTAAAAATATACAAAACGATTTAAAAAGTTTAAAGTTAATGTAAGAACTTGACTTTTGCTTTTTTTTTAAATTAATAAACATTTGTATAAAATAGATAATTTTCATCAAAACACAATATTAAATAACATAAATTATATAAATAATAAACCGTCACACTCTGTCACCATATAGATTTAGCTTATATGAATGGTGACATGTGCGTTAACTTATCGGTCGTACGGCGTAGGGGTTAGTGGTCGGTCTGGCAAGCGCGCGGCTCGGGTTCGAATCTCGGTTAGGGTAAATACGATTTTCACTTTATTTCTATAATTAGCGAAAGTTAGGTCTAAATTAAGAGTTAAGTCATCTAAACTTGCGTTAGCTCTACATCAAAATTGAAATAAATTATTGACAATTAAAAAGTTCTTTTTTTATAATTTCAACTAATAACTATTCATTTTATACAAAATAATTTAACGATTTCGTAGAATTTTACTATTTTATTTCAGAAAATTCAATTTATTCAAAATTGGGTTCTTAATACTAATTTGGTTTTACATTAAACAATTAAATTCTAAATATATTTTGTAATCTACTTTTTTTAGTAAATTCTATAGTGGTGAATAAGCCTAGGCTTGCTTTGGCTTAAAAACTTGGGCCAGTCTTGGTTAACAATCTTAGGCCAGTCTTGGTTATCATGCTTGGGTCAGTCTAGGCAACCAAGCTTGGCACCCTGTTATCACTCCAGACTTCTACCACAGCTGGGCCAAAAGCGGGTTTACAAGCATGGGCCAGAGATAGACAGCATTGCGCCAAGCATGGCCCACATCTGGCCCCGTCGTATTGTCCTGTATGGGATGTCTCTTAATGACCTAAGTAGTATTCGTTTTTATCGAGTTAAATTAAAAAAATTCTACAATAACCAGATGGTGATTTCTACTATTTAATTCTCTCCGTGTATTAGTTTTTAAGAGATAAAATTTTGATAAGAAACCTAATTAAATTTATTGGGGAAAAAAAAATCTAACATTAAAACTTAACTTTCTTGTTAGAAGACGATTCAGCGACCGTGCGTGCTTTGTTAGAGGTTTTTAAAACTACATTTGGTCAAAAAATTATAAATGGATATATATGACCATATCAGAAAAATTTTTCAGGGGTTTTTGTAAAATGAACTTTTAATTTGAGTCATTTGAGTATGAAATGAGTGCTCAAGGCACATTTGGATTAATATTATCAACCATTTAAATCTTACGCATATTAAACGAAATTCTTTTATTCATTGAAAAATTGAATATGATATAATAAGTCATTGCATTTAAATACATGAATAAAAATATAATAAACAAAAAATGATCCATTTTTATCGTCAATATTTGCGTCAGCAAATATAGAGATAAACACAATAGCTTTGTATTAGTGAGCTTTCATGTATTTCTGATGAATGCATCGGGCTGAATTGAACTGACGATTTGCGTATAATATGTAAGCCGACTGGCCCTTTTAACAACACAAGCCTTTGAATTTATATCGGACAATACGGCAAAGCTTTATATGCTCATTAATTACAGTATTTTTATTTTGCTTTTAAGCTCTGATTATTTCCAATGCTCTGTTATTATTATTTAATTATTAATAAACTGAGATGCTGATCATTGTGAAATTAAAATTAATTAATTCTAGCTCGCATGGCTCTGTAATAGATTTAAGAACTTTTAAATGGATTTTAAGTTCTCTGCGGGCTGAATAAAACCCGCAGTTTTGTTCTATTCGGCATGCAGTGAACAGAGAAGCAAGTGAACGTCGTAGTTGCAAGGCATTTTCAATTTATGGCTTGATACTTTAGTAAATTTATGGAGCTTCGAGATTCCCCACGATGTGGGAGACATTTCACCCACTGAATACAGAGATTCATTTTGATGAGTCTCGCTTTAAACTCGCTGTGCTGTACTTATACTACTACTCTTACAAAATTCAGGTAATCAAGTAGGTATATGATCTTTTAAGATTTTAATTCCTCGAAAGATTTACCCAGACACTCCAATTTCAAATATTCAATTATAATTTAAACTTTTGGTCTTACCACCGAGATTTGTTTATTTTTAAAAAATCTTTGTAATTAAAAGAAAAAAAAAATTTTTATCTTTAAAATTTCATTTTTTGGTGGAAAATTAAAAAATTACTCAAATGAGTAAAATTCATAAGGTACACAGAAAGAAATTTTTTTTAAAATGTACCGTGAAAATCATAGTAATCGTGAGACATTCTGCAATTTATGATCTAATTAGAAATCTTTTGATAATTATTCTCAAATATGATGTAAAAAAATTTAGAAAAGTACCATTAATTATTACCTTAGTATGTCTTTAAAAAATAAACGTTAAAAATTAGTAATATAACTAATTATTTTTACTATTCAAAGTTTCAAAATTACAGTAAAATCGAATGTTTTAACTAAAATTGCTATAAAATTTACCATATTTTCCTGTAAAAATTAATCTTAGTAATATTATTGTCCACCGACTTGGAGACTGAGTTGTTGCTGAATTACATTTTATACTAACAAACTTTTATAAAATTATCATTTTAATAAAGTAGTATGCAATTGGTGATATATTATTTGTAAGAATGTACTTTAATGACATTGGTCACTTTTTGTTACTATTAGCTATTATTCATTATGTATTGTAAAATAAATGAACCTTTTAATTTTAATTGAATTAAAAAAAAATTAATTAAACATTTTATCTAATAAAAATAAAATCTAATTTTGTTGATTTATTATAGTAATATTCGATTGATAGCAATATTTCCAATAATAATGCTATTTTATATGTGCGGTAAGCTACATTAAAACTTTTTTTTACTTTACTAAAGACAGCTAAATTTTACTTACACAAACTTAATAAAAAGTATACTTATCGAAGATTAGTCAGGGCAGATGAATCACTTTGTTAATTTGTTTTAATATATGAATTACAAACTTTGAGCTCATCAGAATCATTATTTTATAGTGTAAAATTAATTGACCGACCATAAAAAAAAAAGATTTTTGAAGACACTTCTATTGCTCTCTAATAAATAAATTGAAGTAAAATAACTAAAAGTTGAGATAAATTCTGATTATTTAGTTCCCCTTAAAAAAAAATTTAATGGATAAAAAAAGTTTTTCGGTGAAATTTTAATTGAAAAAGAAAAAAAAAATTCTAGTGATATTCCATTGAATTTAAAACTAAAAAGTCAATTAGCTGAAATAAATCATGAATAATTGTTATTGATAGGAGAAAATAAAAATAAATAGAGATAAAAAGAAATAAATGCAAATTGAGACTGTTGATCACTGGGAAGTAAGCGAGACGTATTTCCGCTCCATCCAACGTAGAGAAAGAGTTGAGGGAGTACTCGTGGCTCGACTCGGGAAATTTGGTTCAATGGCCGTTTGTTTCTCTACAACAATTTTTCTCTATCATCTAGTTTCTCGCCGCCCCCAGGGAATAATTCAACTGTGACTTTTACGCGTCCCGTTGTTGCTTCATGTCACGGACGATACCGTCCGGTTATAAACTACCACTCAACGAACGTACAATAGAACTATAACCCAAGTAATAAAATAAAAATAAGACCGATTTCTACTGAGGAAAGAGAAAGATATAGAAAGTGAGCAGCATTTGAGTGCCCGTATTTTAATTGCTCTTTTACTCTGATAGTTCGCTGTCAGTTTGTAATTTTTTATCTTCATTTTTATAATTATAAAAACAATGGCTTGCAATACAGGCTGATTATTTCTTTTGGAATTTTTTTACTTCATAATTAAATATTTTCAACTACAACTGCCTAATTAATATACTTTTCTGTCATTAAGTAAAGAATAAGAGAATTTCAAGAGTTTTTTTCTTTTTTTAACTTCCCGCTAAGAAAATCGAAGATTTTCAAAAATCGGGAAGTTATTTTTTTCACCCCGTTTTGCAAAAATCGAGTTTTCATCGGATCTCGACGTTTTAAGGTCACAGGAAGCTTCCCTGACTATCCCCGCGAGGTTGTCACGGTGTGTGTGTGTGTGTGTGTGTGTGTGGTGTGTGTGTGTGTGTGTGTGTGTGTGTGTGTGTGTGTGTGTGTGTGTGTGTGTGTGTGTGTGTGTGTGTGTGTGTGAAAGTATGTGAACCGCTTATAACTTTCGAACGGCCTGACCGATTTCATCGCGGTTGGTGCCATTCGAAAGGGCTTAACCAAACTTAGATTTTGAGAACTATTTGGACCAATTCAGATCAATAGATTTTGAGAAATCTCAAAAAAACTACAAAAAAAAAATTTTTTGAAATGCGGTTTTTTTTCAAGAACTTTTAAACGGCTTTACCGATCGATTCCAAAAACTAATCAGCCTTTAACCTCAAAAAACCATATCGATCGCCACTAGTCAGGTCAAAATCGGTTGATTCGTTCGAGAGATATCGTGAACGAAAGAAAACCGAAAAGTGTTAAAAATTCAAAAAATAGTGTCTTATCAAATCTCTATCAGACTTTTGAGCTCGAGGAGCTCAAAAGCATAGGAAAGCAATCTCTTTGAGCTCGGAGAGCTCAAAATAACTCATAAATTGTATTATTGAGCTCGAAGAGCTCAAAAACGTCGTGTTGCAATTTTAAGCGCATAGGTATGGAATTAGCGGGAAGTTGCAGGGATGGCCTTCAGGGTCAACCGTTTTCCTAATTTTTTCGATTTTGTTAATAGCGCGCTGTAATTGCAGAACATACGGAGAAAAAATTATACAAAAAATTATATATTAAAATTTACTATGTACATGAGAATTTTTACGATACTCTATAGTACATGTACTATAATATATAGTATATTTACTATAAAGTATCATAAAAATTTGTAGTAAGTTTTAAAATTTGAATATTATAGAAGTTAAGGTATTAAAGACAAGTCCTGGATTACGAAACTCATATCGTAATTTTTCGTATAATTTTCTTTTCGTGTAATGGTGCTACTTCTAGTTTGTTAAAATCCTTAATTTTACTTTTATTAATTATAATTAGTGATGGACACATTTTTATAAAAAATAGAAAATTATGATAAATAATTTTTTATTCTCGTGTATAGTCTACATGGCTACATCAAAAAATTGTTTCACTGATTATCTTTAATTGGACTATCTAAATTTTTTCCATGGCAAAATGAATTTATATATTATTTATCTTAAATTAATGTAAATATAAAATTTCAAAGAATTAAGATTAAGACTTCTTTATACCCATTCGAAAAATGCAATAAAATGTAACGTGGCACTTTGTAAGTGTAAAGACAAAGAGTTTAAAGCCAAACTAGTGAGTTCCAACACCTCGAAGACGCTGACTCGACTTTATCTTCTCTTTAGCAGTATATATGCGCCTGCTGCCGCGGCATTTGATGGTTTTACCCTTAAACCGCCAGGGAACTAAGTAGAGAAGATTGTCATAGTTCTGGATAAAATTGCGTATCCCACAGCTACTTGAGGTATAGAAATAAAAGATAATAAAAATAATAATAATGATAACATGATATTATATTTAATCAAAAAGTTAATCACGTTTTATATAAATATTTTAGCCGAAAGAATTTAGCAAATATCGAAAAACAAAGTTCAAACATTTGTATTGAGAGTTATGTCGAGTGAGTCAAAATTATTTTCCGTGAAATTCAATCCGGTGAAAATGATAAACAACAGCGAAAACAAAAAAAAAGAATAAAGTGGGATAAAATACAATGAATTAAACTTTCGAGGTATTGCGAGTGCTCGGCATTCTCTCGCATACTCACAAAGATTGTTTTATTGTTTCGGTCGTGTGTACATAATTGTTTGTGACAATCATGTAAACATGTATTTCAATCAAGTAGTTTGAGTAAGTAGAGAAGAATTTCATTTGATTTCCGACAAACGACTGCATTGAGCAGATAAAACGTTTTGATAATAGTAAAAAAAATATCTATAAATAAAGAACTACGTATTGAATGTAAGTCACTGAAAAATACGGGCTTTGGTGGAGATTTTCACGCCAATTCTTGTCCTCTGTGCAATCTACTTCATGCAGACAAAGCGAGTGCAACCAGACACAAAATTTAATTTCTATTGTCATTTATTTGTTAAAAGATTTTTAAATTTTCAAGCTAAAAGGAAAATTTTTCTCCTTACTTTAAATTATTATTATTATTTGGTGACTTAATATCACAAGAATTTATCTTTTATGTTTTTATCGTAATTGTTAAATTTTTATTCCACTTTAAAAAAATGTAAAATAGCAGAGTAATATAATTTTGTCTATGTACCACTGTCCTCGCTACAGAATTAATTTTGAAATTTCTTAAAAGTAATGAAAAACTTCAACAACGAGCGAGTGGTAAAAACTAAGCTCATCCTAGTTTAGAATTGCTGGATTCAACTTTCACCAAAAAACTCAATCAAGCAAAAAAAGTTTATACTAATAATATTAAGAAATCTCTTCCCAAATTTCAAAAAGGCGTATTACACTGAGAGAAAAAAGTTCTCTTATAAAAAATGAGTATTGTTGTGACAAGAAATTAATCTGTTAAAAATTTTCTACAATATTATCTTTTAGCTGAAAAAATTAAAATTTTTCTCACAGCGCTAACTGCTTTTACAGTTTTATAAAAATTTGCGCTTGGTAAAGAAGAATTAGGTTTAAACAATAGCAATGAAATGTTGAATAGAATGGAGCAACAAATTCAAAATTATTACGCTTGCAGTTCAAGTGCAATAAACAAACGAAAATGACAGATTTCTTAAAGTAATGTTTGTATTACTTATATTATTGTATATATATTTTTATATTATATATAATATATGTTTATATGAGGTATTAGATGACATCATTAATTATAAAATTAAGTATTTCAATATAATTTTTAGTTTAATAAATAGTTGTAATGTACTTTTTGAATGTGATTACAGCGTTTTGATTATTGATAACAGATATTCACAAATATAGATATACAAATACATGGAGTGAGCATGTATATTTATTCATTTATTTATTCCATACCGATGAAAAAAATAATTTGGCACATAAAACTTGGTTCAGTTAAATCAAAATTTGTTATAGTATAAGAACTTCGAACTTGGATATTTTCCGGATTAAAATCCAGATTCACTCCGAACGCGGAGTGGTGAATTACTTCATCCTGTTACTCTGAGTGATGGGAGTGAATGCAGAGTACAATTTACTTTCGATTTTTTACAGCATATATTTTTGATAGATCCACTTTTTAAAAAACCAAAAATATTTTTCCTAAATATAGCGACTGTACAATATTTTTGAGTTGGATCATAGCGTGTGGTACGCGGAGATAAACCTAGTGAGTAATCTATAAAATTCAAAAATATTCGGTCAATACATATGCATTAAAACGTGTATGACGGCCGGCGAAAAATAGATAACGAGCATGTCGAGCGTTAAAGCCCGCATCCACCAGAAAATCTGATAAAATTGAGTTTGTTTCAATTTTATTAAATTAAATTCATTTATCTGAAATTGTAATTAAAAATAACTTTCCTGTTAACACGGGGCTGTGCTAAATCAATTTTTTCAGGAATTAAAAAATTCCAAGTTTTCATTATCTTTTTTTTAATAACTTGACAGGAATCTTCTTGAATTTTTTTTATTTACATTAAGATCAATATTATTTTATTAAATTGTAAACAATTGATTGTCAGCAGCAAGTTTTTTCATTATTATTTAAAATAAATACTGGTGATTTTGTTAAAAATAAAAAGTATAATGCACAAAAATATTTAGCTTGAAGTAATAAATATTTTTGATATACAACTTGAAATATCGGCGCCTCAGGGAGGAAAATAGCAAATATCTATGATCGTAAAAAATTTAATTCTCAAAGCGAAACCATTGTTTTCAAACAATGAAATAACTAAAAGGCTGTTATTATTATTATTAAAAAAAAAAAAGCAATAATATATAAAAGGGAAAGTAAAAATAATTCTATTCTTCAGAAAACAATTTTCATTTAGCATATTCTACAGTAAAAAAAATAGGGAAATTAATGTGAGAAGTAAAATTAATATTATTCATAAAACCAACTTGAGTGTCTGCGTTTTTCTTTTGACATTTGTTTGTCTTATAGAGAAGAAAAAACTTATATAAATATAAAAATAAGCGGAAAAAAAGTCTCAGCAAAGTAAACGAGAATATTTTACTGTATTACTAATTCTCTATTTTTATTTGTTTCTTTTTTAAACTTATTTTGGTACTGGACAAACCTATGGAATTATAATAAATAATATATAATACATAACGTGGATCTTCGATATTCACAGAAGTTATTTTATTATGTGGAACGTGTACGCTAAGAAATAACTTTTTACTGAATTTTTGTACTTTTTATGTAAGAAGAGTTATTACTGCTTCAGTGCAGTAATATATAAATAAAAATGCAGTAATATATAAATAAAAACGCAGTAATATATGTAAAATGCAAAACACACCAACTGAGATTTTAAATAGAAATTATAATATGTTTTATAAAGTAGACATAAAAAAATTTCAAAGCGAATGATTTTATTACTTTTGTTCAGGTCTGTTTTCATAAACGTAAATCTTTTTAAATTACGTAAGAAGACCATTAGGGGTCAGTTACTATTGGGCAATGTTATATCATTTGTTGGCTTTAGGGTCATAGATGTAATGTGCGTCTAAGTTTCACTTTCATAGTCTCATTTGAAAAAACCTGAAAATGGTCAAATTTTGAATTTTGCACAACTTTTCGAAAAAAATTTTGCCATTTATTCCTTTGGCACAACTTTGTACTACGATGTTAAGCAGACTTGTGACCAAATTTCATCCAAATCAGAAGTGAACCCACCTAGGGCAATTTATATACAGTTCACCCAAAACAATCACATTATTTTTTCACTTTGACGATATTTCTGTTTAACGAAAAAAGTGATATTTGGATTAATTCTCAACTATACACCACTTAATGAGTGCCAAAAATATTAGTGCTCTTTGAGCCCGCACAACTTTTTGTGCGTAATCCTTTAATTTTGTGCAATCATTCGACACCCAGAAACCATCTGGCAACCCAACACTATCGATTTCGAAAGTTCAGAAAACTACACTAAGCAAAAATAAAGTAACAAGCTGGGAATTGCAGGGTATCTTGCAAAGTTCATGGATATTGGCGTCCAACATCGTTTCTCGTGTTGAAGATATCAATAGCTGTTTTATTTCTCATGAATTTCTTTGGCTACTTGTTCAAATAATAGAATAAAAATTTCTAATAATTTTTTTTTAAAGTTGATCGATTTTGCACTAGATTTTTTTTTCTTTTTTAACTGAAAGTGAAAAATTTTCAATAGATAAAAAATGCTCAATAATTACTAAAAAATACCAGCAAAATCTTTTCAACTGTAATGAAAAAACAGTTAGTGATTCACTTTTAGTTTATTTCGTTTTTCAGTTAGGTACATTGGTACAGTAACAGTTTATTTTGGAGTCCTTAGGCTATACCTGGGTTTCATTCTTGTCGGTAAAAGGTAATTCTGGTTTCTATTTCCTTAGACGTAGCGCGCCAATTGCTAGAGTATTGACAAAATTGATAGTTGTGGTCGCTATTCAATACTAAGTGAATTAAATTACTAAATTCTCTGTTAACCCTAATTATTCATCGCTTTTTCTTTTTGTCTTTTACTCACGCACATTTCGTCGACTTTATCGAGTTTTAATAATTGTCATTCAGCGAAAAGTTTTTTATCAGGAACGAAGAAAAACAATAAAAGTCTGAATTACCTGTGTGAGCGGATCAAATATATGTTGAGATAAAGCCAAGATAAAAAATGTTGCAGGTTGTACGCAATTCACTTTTGAGGATTTTTCACATCGGGCTCAAGAGCTTTCGACGATAACGGAGGCTAAAATTGGTTGAGTCAGAAGAACAAAATCCATGCCCAGCACGCTTCCGATAATACTGAATTGATTAAACTTCCTGGAGTTTCAAATGGTTAACGACACGTCATCTTTTCAATCTCAAACTTATCGAATTAACTTTAATGGTGAGTAAAACAACTAACATTGTTCATTAGTAACAATTAATTTTTTTATTTTTGTTCAGATATACTCAATTGAAATCCATTTTTAATTTAAATTTTTATTACAGGTATCTTATGAATGTAGGTGTTTAATACAAGTAATTCAATTTGTGAATGGGTAAGACGTGTAGGGACGTGTGGGGGCTGATTGGAAGGAAAGAATAAATCGATCAAGAAATGAAGGTGTCACTTGGAAACGACCATAGAGATTCGTTGATTGCATTCTGAATTCGCTGGACTTCACGATCTAGTTTAGTATCTATAGAGTATCCATTCATTTAATTACGACTGGTAATTTTGAGTGACTTATTTAATCATCAAAATTTCTCAAATTTTTTTTTCTGACTACTAAATTTTTGATTAGTGAAAATATTCTCGATTGAAAAAAATATTTATGCGTAGTTAAGTTTTTTGAATTAGTCATAAATTTTTATTCTCGAATAAAAATTTAAGATAATATCATCATGCACAATATAGACAAAGTTTTAAGTAAGTAAATATTAAATGTTTTTAGTCTGGGAGATTTGAAAAATAAACTAACCGTTATATAATTATTCTTATTTGAAGAAGAAAATAAATATAACTATAAAATTATAAGAATTTTCTCTATTATACATTAATAGAAAAAAAATTTTAATGACAAACTTTTTTTTATCTTCGAACTGAATATCTCAGAGAAGCAAGAATAAAAGTTTTTAACTCTAATTTTTAATCGTTTGGATTTCAACAGTCAATACAAGAATATATATCTCTCAATATAAGTGAATAAACAAAATTTACATAAGCTAGTCAACTTATACAAAAAACGCGTGCAAGAAATAAAATTTAAAAAAAATTGATGTACTTCTGATTAACATATTTTTGAAATATAATGAGTAAATTTATATTAATGTTTGTTATTTTAACTAAGTGTCACAATGTATCTTGTAATAACTTATTGTTTTGATGACTATAAAGACAGAAAAAATTAATAAAAAAAATAAAAATTTTATAAGAATATTTTTTTCGAAGATCAAAGTAATATTTTTTTTAGTGTCCAAATCTATTGACGATCCATATGAAATATTCAATTCAATTTGAAGTTATTCCATTGATTAAACATAGTAATAATATTATTGAATATAAAGTCTCTTTTAAGAAAGAGAACAATGAAAGTGAAGTTTTTATTCGATTTGTATATAAAATTACGCCATAGAAGTGAGTCCATTAGGAATTAAAAATTTAATTAAAAAACTAAGGAAAAATAAAAAAATTTGTTAGTCTGGAACTTCCGGAAGGTTTGTATTTTCGTTTTAATAAAAAAAAAAAAACTTATAAGAGTGATGTTTTTGCAACTTTGGTAGTTTAAATTGAAAGTTATAGTTAAGCCAAGCTTTTCAATCAGTCACCGCGTAGAAACCACGAGTGGAACCAAACGGTAACACCATATCCCGATTGAATTAACATTGAATGGTAACCGAGGAATTCAAATTTAAGGTGTGTAGTTACGTTGCTAGATTGGATGGACCGTTGAAATAAACTGGACGTTTACTTTATGATGTCTTTTCATTTTTTCAGCATAAACTTGCTCCCAGTTTTTAATACATATAAATTTATATGTTTCACAAATGTATCCAACGCTGTTGGAACTAGTAAATAAAAACATAAATACATTTCTGAATTGAGGAGAGTTCACCTAAAACTAAAATTGTTATTATTTTCAATGCAGTTATTACCAATTAGTTTCACTGCCTATAAAATAGTGTTGATAGTAGTTAGTT